>NC_066579.1:273336202-273636202 GCF_024323335.1 Lathyrus oleraceus | reverse complement strand
AGAACTCTGTGGGGAGATGACTAGCCATGCGGTGTTCTGGCCATACCGAGACTCTGATCGGGGAAAGAATGGCATTGGAAGCCTGCTGCTGAGGAAAGCTACAATGGTTCTGGCAACCACGATTTGCGAGAGATGACTCAGCAGGGGGAGCAAACACTGATACGGTACCGAGGTTCTGCTTCAAGAAAAGAAACCATGGATCTGGCATTGGGATTATCGATCTGGCATCGAACTCTAAGGAGCAGCTACTTCTGCTGGGAAGATAGAGTCTGGCACTGTCAACTCCGCTGGGGAGTGTATGTCCTGAAACAACCGCTTGGGGAAGTGCGGTGGTGAGAAACTGCTAGGGATTGAAGAATCCAACGCTCTGATCAGCTCTGCAGGGATAAGACACCGAATTTGTCTGTTGGTGACTTCACTGGGGAAGATATTCACGATCATCTGCAGGGAATTTTAAGGAAATGCCCCGAGGGTATCTGTTCTGAATAGACGATCCAAAGCACTTAAAATTTACAGCAATTTTAAATGTTTATTAAGCATGTACCTGTAAAGCCCTTATGTGTCATGATGCAATGTTTATCAAAAATTTGGACGTCATTTTTGCAAACAAAACAGTAAAATGAAAATGAAAACAGAGATATACTGAATAACATGATTTTATTGATTGAATGGCCTCTGAATAGGCATTTACATTAAGAAGCAATCCCTGGAAAGAGGTAATCGCACAATAGATAAAAACAGAAATTAATCTAATGGCAATGTGAAATGGATTTCTATTGGGTTCCAATTCTGCTATGACTTGCCCGTCTTCAAGATCCTCCAGATGATCAGCTTTCTGAAAGAGTGATTGGACTGTTTCCTATCCTTCAAAAATTTCCAGTCATTGGCACGAGATGAGATTCAGAACTACTCAGAACGCAGTCATTCGCTTAATCCCTAACTTTTGCCTGGATCGCCCTTTTCGGGTTTTCGATCCACCGGGATACCCATTTTTGCCTAAGTTGCCTTTTCAGGTTTTCAACTTACCGGGTGTACAATCTTTTTTTTATTTTTGTCCCTAATTTTTGCCCGAACCCTTTCATTTTCTTGGTTCGCCGGGACGCCCATTTTTGCCTGGACTACTCTTTTTTACTGTCCAGCGGGTCTATTTTATGCGAAGTATTTTTTAATTGCGTCTGAGTTCACAGGGGAAGTGAAGTCTTCACCATCCATAGTTGCAAGCATTAAGGCCCCACCATCGAAAACCTTGGTGACAATATACGGTCCATCATAGTTAGGAGTCCACTTGCCCCTGTGATCTGTCTGAGGAGGAAGGATCCTTTTCAACACTAAATCTCCGACTTGGAAACAACGAGGACGCACCTTCTGATCAAAAGCTCTCTTCATCCGACTCTGATACAACTGCCCATGACAAATGGCTGCCATTCGCTTCTCTTCGATAAGACTCAACTCATTGAACCTTGTCCGAATCCATTCAGCTTCGTCTAGCTTGACATCCAACAAGACTCTTAGGGAAGGAATCTCCACTTCAACAGGTAGGACTGCTTCCATACCATACACAAGGGAGTAAGGGGTTGCCCCGGTCGATGTACGTACCGAAGTGCGGTACCCATGCAAGGCGAAAGGTAGCATCTCATGCCAATCTCTGTACGTGACGACCATCTTCTGCATAATCTTCTTTATGTTCTTATTTGCCGCCTCAACATCGCCGTTCATCTTAGGGCGGTAAGGGGAAGAATTGTGATGCTGAATGTTGAAGTTCTGACACAACTCCTTCATCATTTTGTTGTTGAGATTAGAACCATTATCAGTAATGATTCTTTCGGGAATCCCATAGCGACAAATGATTTCTTTCTTGATGAAACGGGCAACCACATGTCTGGTGACATTTGCGAACGACGCTGCCTCGACCCACTTGGTGAAATAGTCGATGGCAACAAGGATGAAGCGATGCCCATTGGAAGCAGTCGGCTCAATCTTTCCAATCATGTCAATGCCCCACATGGCAAACGGCCACGGCGAAGACATCACATTCAGAGGATTCGGCGGTACATGCACCTTATCAGCATAAATCTGGCATTTATGACACTTCCGAGCATACTTGAAACAATCTGATTCCATGGTCATCCAATAATAACCCGCTCTCGACAATTTCTTAGCCATTGCATGTCCACCGGCATGAGTACCGAAGGAACCTTCATGAACTTCCTGCATTAACATGTCCGCCTCGTGTCTGTCCACGCATCTGAGCAAAACCATGTCGAAGTTCCTCTTATACAACACATCGTCTTTGTTCAAGAAGAAACTGCCTGCCAATCTTCTCAAAGTCTTTCTGTCATTGTTGGATGCCCCTGCAGGGTACTCTTGATTCTTCAGAAAGCACTTGATATCGTGATACCAGGGCTTGTCATTGACTACCAGTTCAGCAGCAAACACATACGCGGCCCTGTCAAGGCGTATCACATCGATCCTGGGAGCATGATTCCAACGAATTACCTTGATCATGGAGGATAGAGTAGCAAGTGCGTCTGCCATCTGGTTCTCATCACGAGGTATATGATACAATTTTATTGTTGTGAAGAAAGTCAACAGTCTTCTCGTGTAGTCTCTGTAGGGGACCAGAGTAGGCTGGAGAGTATTCCAATCACCATTCACTTGATTGATCACCAGAGCTGAATCTCCGAAGATGTCCAGAGTCTTGATTCTCAGATCAATGGCTTGCTCAATGCCCAAGATACAGGCCTCATACTCAGCTTCATTATTTGTGCACTCAAAAGTCAAACGAGCGGTGAAAGGCATGTGGGCACCCTTCGGAGTAGTAATGACAGCGCCAATTCCACTTCCTCTAGCATTGACAGCCCCATCAAACAACAAAGTCCACTTTTCGTTTGGATCAGATCCCTCCTCAACAACTGGCTCTTCACAGTCTTTTATCTTGAGGAACATGATGTCTTCATCAGGGAATTCAAACTTCATTGGCTCATAATCATCAATCGGTTGCTCGGCAAGGTAGTTTGACAGAATACTCCCTTTGATGGCCTTCTGTGACGTGTACTGGATATCATACTCTGTTAAAATCATCTGCCAACGGGCAACACGTCCGGTGAGAGCCGGCTTCTCAAAGATGTACTTCACTGGATCCATCTTAGAAATCAACAAGGTAGTATGGTTCAACATATACTGCCTCAGTCGGCGAGCAGCCCAGGCCAAAGCACACCAAGTTTTCTCAAGCTGCGAATATTTGATTTCACAGTCGGTAAACTTTTTGCTAAGGTAGTATATGGCATGCTCTTTTCGACCAGACTCGTCATGCTGTCCCAATACACACCCCATCGAGTTCTCGGTCACTGACAGGTACATTATCAGAGGTCTCCCAGGAACTGGAGGTATAAGGATCGGAGGTTTCTGTAGATACTCTTTTATCTTCTCGAAAGCCCTTTGACAATCTTCATTCCACCTGATAGCCTGATCTTTCCTCAGCAATTTGAAAATTGGCTCACACGTGGTTGTTAGGTGAGAGATGAACCTTGCAATGTAGTTCAACCTCCCTAAGAAACTACGGACTTGCTTCTCTGTTCTTGGCTCTGGCATTTCCTGTATCGCTTTTACTTTGTCGGGATCCACCTCAATCCCTTTCCCGCTAACGATAAAACCCAGCAATTTTCCCGATCTCACCCCGAAAGGGCACTTGTTCGGGTTAAGTCTCAGTTTGAATTTCCTCAAACGCTCAAACAGTTTCTGTAAATTCAACAAATGTTCTTCTTCTGTCTGAGATTTGGAAATCATATCGTCCACATAAACCTCGATTTCATGATGAATCATATCATGGAACAGAGTTACCATAGCTCGTTGATATGTTGCTCCGGCATTTTTCAAACCAAACGGCATCACCTTGTAGCAGAAGGTGCCCCATGGGGTTATGAATGTTGTCTTCTCCATGTCTTCTGGTGCCATCTTGATTTGGTTATAGCCAGAAAAGTCATCCATGAAGGAGAATACCGAGAACTGAGCTGTATTATCCACCAAAACGTCGATGTGAGGTAATGGGAAATCATCTTTAGGGCTAGCTCTGTTCAGATCCCGGTAGTCGACACACATCCGTACATTTCCATCCTTCTTAGGTACTGGGACGATGTTCGCAACCCATGGCGGATAATTGGTGACTGCTAGAAACCCTGCATCCAACTGCTTTTGCACTTCTTCCTTTATCTTGACAGCCATCTCTGGTCTTGTTCTTTTGAGCTTCTGCTTGATCGGAGGACAACCTTCTTTGAGAGGCAAGCGGTGTACCACGATGTCTGTGTCCAGCCCAGGCATGTCCTAATAAGACCAGGCGAAGATGTCAACGTATTCTTGCAGCAATTCAATCAGCCCTTTCTTCACATTATCTTCCAAAGCAGCGCCTATTTTGATTTCTCTCTTGGCGTCTTCGGTGCCGAGATTAATCACTTCAACAGACTCTTGATGCGGTTGAATGACCCTTTCTTCCTATTTTAATAACCTGGTAAGTTCTTCAGGGAGTTCACAGTCTTCATCACCCTCTTCTTCAGCTTGAAAGATTGGATTTTCAAAGTCGAAGCGGGCCATAGCAGAACTGTTATCAATAGGATCCGGTGACGTGCATCTGCATGAGTGATGGTATGTGCTTATGAGTGTGAACAAGAAGTGAAAACTAAACAAAACATTGCCATTTTTTTATTTTGAAAAACTGCAAAAATAGAAAGACAGGGAACGAAATATTTGAATGCAAAAAGACGTCCTTTATTTATGATAAAAAATGCAAGCGTCACATAGATGGGCCCTACAATGAGTCATTACGCCCTGGGCGGAACGTAAGACTTGGATATGCATGAATAAACAAAGAAAATTACTCTTCAAGAAGAGTGACTTGGATAATCTCCTCAGAAGACCAATTGTTGATGACTTCACCCGGGATCCTCGGACGCACCCAGTTGTCGATGTCACAATCACTATCCCCATCTTCTTCGTTGATTGCAGAGACTTGACCATACTGAATGATGCCAGCACTGGAGAAAGTGATCGGCCCCTGAAGTGTTGTAGAAGTCAAAACTGGCTGATACCCAATACCGAACTTATCTTCTTTCACTGGAAATTCCAACAGACGCCCCCAACCGGGAGCAACACCCGAATCCACCACGGCCCGTGCCTGCTTAAAGGATGAGATAGAGGCACCCGCTTTAACCTCTTCCACAGACTCTTGGACAGACAAATCTTCAACCTGGAGGATACCTTTGTCGAGCAAGGCCTGGATACCCCGCTGTAACTTCAAACAACCTCCACTCTGAGTGGCACAATACAAACAACCCTTCCCACAACCGGGGAAAACATCGGCCTTCAGCAAGCATCCTTTGATATCCAACAATGGAGTCTTCAACTTCAACACATCCTTAATGGACTTGGCTTTTCCCTCTATCATGTTAACGTTCGCACCACCATGCTGGGGCATGGGATTGTTAACGACATTCGGAGCCGGTGCAAGGTCGATGGCCTTTGAATCTATGAGGTCTTGAACTACGTGCTTAAAAGCTTTGCAGTTCTCAATGTCATGGCCAGGTGCCCTAGAGTGGAAGCTACACCTAGCGTTGGCGTCGTAACCCACCGGAAATCTACCAACAGGAGGAGCCAGAGTGCGCAGTTGCACAAGTTGTAGTTGTTGAAGACTAGAAAGCAACTGGGCGTACGACATTGGAAGGGTGTCGAAACGCCGGTCCATCATCCTTTGCCTCTGTTGATAAGCGGGTCTGTTACCCGGTTGTTGCTGCTGTTGATACTGAGCTGGTTGACGTTGTGATTGTTGTTGTTGTAGTGGTGCTGCAGCTGGAATGGTCACAGCCGCAACATACGGTTGCTGATGATAATTCTGAAAGTTATTCCTCCGGTTATCCCTGTTCTGATAAGAAGATATGGCACTTGCATCCCCTTCTCTCCTCTTCTGTCCCTGAATGAACGGCTTCTTCACCCCTGATGAGGATCCACCTCCACTCTGGATCTTGTATGTCTTTAGGTAATTCTCCACCCTTTCTCCAGTAGAGACCACATCAGCAAAGTTGGAAGCATTGCACCCCACCAGACGCTCCAGATAAGGTCCAGGCAGCGTATTCATGAACATGTTGGCCATTTCCTTTTCCATCATAGGAGGCTGAACACGGGAAGCTGTATCCCTCCAGCGTTGAGCGTATTCCCTGAAGCACTCATTGCTTTTAAGAGACAGATTCTGAAGTTGAGTTCTGTCCGGAGCCATGTCTGCATTATACTGATACGGCTTCACGAAAACCTCTGCCAAATCCCTCCAGCAACGGATGTGGGCTCTGTCCAGCCTCATATACCATTCCAAGGATGCCCCAGCTAGGCTATCCTGGAAGAAGTACATAAGTAGCTTCTCGTCATCAGAGTATGCAACCATTTTACGGAAATAGGCTTGCACGTGAGTTTTGGGGCAAGAGCTGCCATTGTATTTGTCAAATATCGGGACCTTGAATTTCGGTGGCACCCTCACACCTTGGACCAGCCCCAAGTCAGCAACATCTACTCCTAGAGGATTCTGTCCTTCCACTGCCTTCAACCTCTCTTCCAATCTTCTAAACATGGGGTCCATGCCAAAGTCTTCCTGAAGCAAGGGGAACTGATCATCCTGGCCATCCTGAATGGGTTGTTGATCTAGGTTGACATGCGGGATCGGGATAGGCCCCGGTCCATTGGGACCATTAGCCTCTCCAGCTGGAGGACCAGCCAACGTCTCCGGTTGAGTAATAGGGGGATCCCTCTGTACCAACAATCTAAGCTCCTGCTGTCCTTGAGCCACCCCTTGAACCAAATCCATGAATTGATTCATGCGAATCTTCATCTCGGCGAGCTCTGCCTGTAGGCTTTCCATTACTCTCTGTTGATTCCTGCGGGTACCGTATCGGTGAATGCCTGAGTCAGCTATCCTGCTGATGGAACACCAAACAAACTGAGAACATTGTGGCGGTACCTGTTATGCAAGACATGCGGATGACTATGCAAATGCAATGACATGTTTATCAATTCCAAAAGTATTCTACCCCCTTGATTCCAGTCTCACATTTGATAAATAGTGTAAAAAAAAGACTAAGCCGTTGATGAGAACCAAGAAAATTCCGACTAGAATCAAGTAGAAGATATAAACCCCACAGAAATGGATAAACATGTGTTAAATGATATGAATGCAAATGATGTGATGCAACGATGTGAATGCAATGCAGTGGCATGTCAATCAGGATTGCTGTATCTGCTTGAACATCTGTCAGGTTGCACTGTCTGGAGAGAAATTAAGAGCACACCAAACAAAGGTCATGGGATGGATCATGTTATCCTTAATATCAACCACCCATTTTGGCGGATTATGGTTTACACCTTATCAATACCCGAGTTTCATTGATATTAAGGATACCTGATCGGATCAACCATGAATCAAGGGTTTGTCGCAAGTCACGAGCATGGAGTTTAGGTTAAGAACCACCCAAAAGGAGTGTACTAAGGTTTAAACCTGCCAAACATGTTCTACAAAAGGTTCCCATAGTCATAATCCCATCTTTCGGATATTATCAGAGGAACGACTACTCGTATTCCAACAATATTCTCAAGAGAGACTCTTATGAGTGTAGTATCGCGTAACAATCGTATCAAATCTTACATTTGAACGACTTTCGCACTACGTCCTATGAATAGGCCAAGATGGGTTAGGTAAACTAAGGTCCTTGGCTTCTTAGGTCTATATTGGAACAAGTAATGTCTAACCACAACTTACTTATGTGACATTATTGATCTCAACATGACCTCCACCAAGTGAATGGGCTTGCAAGTCAACTCGCTAAGGAATACTCCACACAAGTTGACAGGACTATGCCATTCTCCTATCTTAAGTGCACTCGAGTTCGGGTATAGAACTCATCTCACAAAGATCACGAAGCAGCCATAGCCAACCAACAGATACAACAATGATATGTACACAATGTAATAAGGTAAAGCAGGTAAATAAATAACTGTACAAAAGCATGAACACCCAATAAACAAACAAACTACAAAAGCTAGGAGGGACTCGCTTAGGGAAGATGGACCAGCAAGAGGTCAACTTCTCAAAGTCCCCAGCAGAGTCGCAACCTGAAAAATACAGTGCACGAAAAAAACAACCGGCGAAAGAAAAAGACAGAAGAGTCGCCACCGTGCGTTATTCATCCCAAAGGAGGGAAAGGAAACGCTCGAAGTAAACCTGAAAAAAGGAAAGGACAAGACGGGGTCTCGCAACCAAATCTTGGGTTCGGGAGTCGGTTATGCGAAGGGAAGGTATTAGCACCCCTACGCATCCGTAGTACTCTACGGGATCCTCTTTTGTGGCTTTTTGTCTAAAGGGTGTGGGTTTGCCTAATGTACTATTTACTAAAAGGTTAAGAGAAATGACTCGCGCGGATGTCGCATCCACTGCATACGTATCTCATCTGAATATGAGAATCAGAGTCTTCGTAGCTCGGCTGACCTATGGGTTAAGGGGATGTGTGCTCGCTAAGACATCACGTCTTATGCCTACGTATCTTATCTGGAATGAGAATCAGAGCAAGCCGTAGTTCGGCTAACTACGGGGTTATGGATTGGGTTTTGGACGAACGACGTCATTACGCAATCTACCGGATGCTCGACCTTCGGAGACTTACTCGCCTGTAGTAGAAGGAGTAAACGTGTTGCTTTGGGTTTTAGGGTTTGGGATGCTCGAGGGCAAACGGGCAGTCCTTGACGAAGGAACCGCGCTACATGTGGGGATATGAATACAAAACACAAAACATGTATCTCAAAGTAAAATGCCACCAAGGGGCTCAAACATTGCCTCCTATCGAGGTCTTCCAGCTAAGAAAGCGATAAAGTATGAGAAAGGGAAAAAATTACCACACGGATAAAGATCCGAAGTTACAGCAATTAAAGGAATGGGAAACCCAGGGATCCTTCCAAGCTAAACACCATCAAAGAAAGTGAGTCAGTACAGGTAATCGGAATGAAACCTCCAGGGGGTATCCCACAAATAAAGTGGGAAACCACGCGAGTGTCTCTGCGAAAGCCATGTGAGCCCTCTCAAAACTCGACAAAGGGTTAGAGCAGCAGGATGAAATCAAGAGAAAACAATGCCATGGAAACACAAGACAGGTTAAAATAAACAAAATAGGGTAACCCAGAGTTGCCCCTAAATCAAAATGTAACCACATGAATAATTCCATCAAAATTCACAAAAGGCTCACAAAAAAGGTATCAAATTCACCCATAATACCTCATACATTTAGAGCATTCAAATAAAAGGCATAAAGATGATGGATATAGGGCAAACCTGATTGGAGAGTTTGATTGAAATTGAGTTGCACCCGTGAGGTTTACAAGTTGAGTTCCCTTCAGGGTTTGGAGGTTGCTCTGAACTCTGTTGGCTTTTCTCTCACTATCTTTTTCCTCAGGGTTTTGTTCCAAGGAAACCTTAGAGTGTTTTGCTTCTCTTCCTTCTTTCTCCAGTGAATCTCCTCTACTGAAACTTCAGTATTTATAGACTGATTTTCGTGGGTAGTGGGCTCAAATGAGGGAGACCCAAGTCCAAAATAATTTGTTATATTTTATTTATTTTATTTATTTATTTATTTATTTAATTAATTAATTAATTAATTAATTAAATAATTTTTTTTCTTTTTTCCTTTTTTTTTTTCTTCAGGAAAATGAAGGGTAAATTTTGGGGTATTACAATCGCCAACATGATAATGCATGATTTCATGGTTGTAGTGATGTGCTGAGGTGTTTATGATTGCAAATCGGGCTGAGTCTTGTGGAGAGAGTGGCTGTGAGTGTTGTTGTAGTGATAACCGTAAATAGAGAGGGATGAGCAGCGAATCACAATCGGAGGTGGTTCCGAGTTGTCGGCGGAACGAGAAATACAATGGAGAAAGGAGATTTATGGTTCACTGGTTTGGAAACAACGAAGAGCTTCGAAGGTTCGTAGCGGTTCCAAGTTTATGGATCCAAAAATTGGAAGGTCGAAGGAGATGTTGAGTAAGGTGGGTGTCGCGAATCGCGACGAATTTGATGGAGATGTGAATCATCGGTGACGGTTGGATTTGCGGTGCAGAAATGGTGGTGGTTGTGAGGGAAGGGAAAAGATGGTGGTGGTGCGTCGGAGGAAGAAGATGGTGAGTATGGGTCGGTTGAAGGAAGAGATTTCGGAGGAAGGTTTGGAGAAGACGATGGAAGAAGAGGAAGCGTCCTCTTAATTTTTTTTCTTTTTCTTTTCAGTCTTTCTTTTTTATCCTGCATCAGAAGATGCGTGCTCAAGAAGAGGAAAGGTTCTCTTTTCTTTTATTTAGCGAGAGAGGGTGACGTGAGGTGGGTTTTTTTAATTCTTTTTTCTTCTTTTTTTTGTTCTTGGGGTGAGCTATCCCTTGGTCCCCCCCTCTTCTCTCTTTTTTACCGTTTTTTTAGTATGGAGAGAGATTGAGTGGAACGTGTATTAGCTGGCGTATGTTTAATGGAATCCAATGCTTAAATATATTTTATTTTTTTGCAAGCAATCATTATTAAATGAAATATGGTCATTACAAATTTCTAACCAATTATTTTAAATTAAATAAAATAAAAATCTCAAATTCTTTAATTTGAATTTTTGAACAAAGAAATAAAATGACCGATTATATATAGAAATCTGATATAAATTTACTCGAAAAAATTAATTGAGTGCATTAAACTGATTAGCGCGAAATATACTTATTGAAATACAGCGTTTCTTTTAATTTTGAAATAATTTTTCACCGGTTAAAAGACTCAGGCGAGTTAAAATACAGCTGAAGAAATCGCCGAAAAATTTAAGGAGCACACCAGGTTAAACTACGCGAACCGTAGATTAGTAATACTGGCTTTTGCAAGTTTAATTTCGAAACTTTTTATCCACTGATTTTACACGTACTTGAGAAATGATTTAACCAATTTGTCTGTATATTCAAGAATTTACTCCAACTGATATTTTAAGCATTATTCATTATGAAATGCAAGTCATGTTGTACATATGATACAGTTTAGAAATGAAATCCAATTTTAAAAAATGCCTGGACAAAATAAGGGTATGACAACTGCCCCTATTTAATTAACTTGGACTAGAAGGTAAGAATGACAACGGTCTTCATACATTCGTGGTGGAAGGTAATTAAATACGAAAAGACTCGAATTTTGTCCTTTGAAATGCAAATGGAGAAATGCAGGTAGAAAATGTAATGAGTTCTAACAGAACCAAGGTATTATGGGTAGAACATCAAATCAATGTCAACACCCGAGTCGACACTCAAATCTTGCAAAGATCGTTATTGATATAAGGACAATGATGGGACTAAAACTGCAAGGATTTATGGCACCAAAAGGATGTCAGTAGAGGTAAATGCCACCATCAAAAGGATTATAGTAATTCACCATGATTTCCATGATCGTCATCACTAAAAGGGTGATGGTTAAACCAAACTTTGACGATTGCTATCACCAAAAGGATGATGGTTACAGTAACAACGACAGAGATCGCCATCACCAAAAGGATGGTGGTAAGATCAACAACAAAACTTTCCATCACCAAAAGGATAAAGGTGAGATTAAACAAAAATTTCCATCACCAAAAGGATGATGCCCATCACCAAAAGGATGATGGTTATTCTGATAAAGCTTTCCATTACCGAAAAGATAATACCAAGACTACCACCAAAAGGATGATAGTTAACTCATCAACTTCAAAGATCACCGTCACCAAAAGGATGAAGGTAAGATCCAACAACAAAACTTGTTACCACCAAAAGGATGATAATAAATCAATAACTTCAATGATCACCATCACCAAAAGGATGAAGGTAAGACCAATAACAAAACTTGTTATCACCAAAAGGATGATAATAAGTCAACGATCACCGTCACCAAAAGGATAAAGCTATTATCAAACAACAAAACTTGCTACCACCAAAAAGATGATAATAATTCAATAACTTAGGTGATCCCCATCACCAAAAGGATGAAAGTAAGACCAATAATAAAACTTGTTATCACCAAAAGGATGATAATAAGTCAACGATCACCATCACCAAAAGGACGAAGGTATTATCAAACAACAAAACTTGTTACCACCAAAAGGATGATACTAAGTCACAAACCTCAACGATCACTGTCACAAAAAGGATGAAGTTAAGATCAAACAGCAAAACTTGTTACCACCAAAAGGATGATAATAAGTCAACAATCACCATCACCAAAAAGATGAAGGTAAGATCAAACAACAGAACTCGTTACTACCAAAAGGATGATAATAAATCACAACAACTAAAATGATCACCATCACCAAAAGGATGAACGTAAGATCAAAACAAAACTTATTACCACCAAAAGGATGATAATAAGTCAATAATTTTAATCATCACCGTCACCAAAAGGATGAAGGTAAGATCCTAACTGCAAAGATCACTGACACCAAAAGGATGAAAGTAAGGTTGAACTTTCCAAACGTTGAAATCACCAGAAGGATGATAATTAGATCGAACTAGACGCCATCACCAAAAGGATGAAGATTAGACATGATAATAGGGATAATCATCAACAAAAGGAAGATGGTTGAACCATAAGGACAAAGATCTCCATCACCACAAGGATGACAGTGAGATCAAACAACAAAACTTGTTATCACCAAAAGGATGATAATAAGTCACAATAACTTTAATGATCACCATCACTAAAAGGATGAAGGTAAGGTTAAACAACAATACTCGTTACCACCAAAATGATGATAATAAGTTACAACTTCAATGATCTCCATCACCAAAAGGATGAAGGTAAGACCAAAAAACAAACTTGTTATCTCCAAAAGTGTGATAATAAGTCACAACTACTTCAATGATCACCATCACCAAAAGGATGAAGGTAAGATCAAGCAACGGAACTTATTACCACCAAAAAGGATGATAATAAGTCAACGATCACCATCACCAAAAGGATGAACGTTTTATCAAACAACAAAAATTGTTACCACCAAAAGGATGATAATAAGTCACAACAACTTACATGATCACCATCACCAAAATGATGAAGGTAAGATCAAAAACAAAACTTGTTACCACCAAAAGGATGATACTAGGTCATAATAACTTCAAATATCACTGACACCCAAAGGATGACAGTAAGATTGAACTTTCCAAATGTCGTAATCACCGAAAAGATGATAGTTTAAACCAAACTCAACAATCGATATCACCAAAAGGATGACATTTAGATCAAACTGGACTCCATCACCAAAAGGATGATGATTAGATACAACAACCAAGATCACCATCAACAAAAGGATGATGGTTAAAACATAATGACAAAGATCTCCATCACCAAAATGGTGACAGTAAGATCAAACCATAAAAACTGGTTGCCACCAAAAGGATGATATTCAGACACAATAACCCAAAATTATCATTACTGGAGGATGACAGCTGGTCCAACGAATTCAAAGATTTCTATCACCAAAAGGATGACGTCCATCACCACAAGGATGATGGTCAATATTATTGATAGAGTAACTTTCATCAAAAGGATGATATTAGGAAAAAAACTCATTGGAAAATCAGACTACCGACAAAAGTTCAAACAGATCAGACCCGTTGGATAGTATTAGAACATCACTGGGTAAGACTTGCTTAGGGATTTCAACAACAAAACCTTACCGAAAAATATTTTCTGAAAATATGTAATTTTCACTTTACCTGAAGGTTAAAGGAAACAACTCATTGTGGAACGCTCAATGAGAAATAAGGTAGGAGTTTAAAGAAACATCATTTGACTTAACTGAGGATAACATATCATCAACAAAAGGTTAAAGGATGTAACTCAATGGGGAACACCCAACAATAGGGGACATGAACTCACTCGAAGAAAGTACCAATGGCTTGACTTAGGGTTGGCCTGGATACTCATGATTAAACCTTGGATCTTGTCGCATCTCGAAAAATACGATTCCTCGCGATGGTCGTGGAAAAAATTACATTCGAATAGAGTCGCCACCGAACTTTATTTTTCCTAATAAAGGGATAGGAAAATATCAATAAAACCTTTAGGAAATGGAATAATGGTCGTCGCAACCATATTCGGGTTCGGGAGTTGATTACGCAAGGGGAAGGTATTAGCACCCCTCACGTCCGTTGTACTCAACGGGAACCTTTTAGTTCTATTTTGTGTTTTGAGTGTTACTTTATGTTTGTTTGTTTTATTCGAATAATTATATTGTTAATAGAGATGGATGGAAACCTTAGAATGGGGGAAAGTGGAGGTTTTTTATTAGTGTGCTCGCGAAGATACAGCAATCTCCTGCCTACGTATCCTTATGGTGTAATAAGGAAATCAGAGCATTCGTAGTTCGGGGAACTACGGTTGGTTGGTGTGCTTTTTATGAACAACTTGTTTAGATCGCATTCAAAAGGCTAAACGCTGGCTTATCTACTCTGGGCGAAGGCTTAAGCACTAGTTTGTTGTGCGCATTAGAAAGGATTAACAGTGTTCTTTCTGAAAAGAGTTTTGCTCACACGGGGGTGACAAGTTGGATTAATATGTTGGATACTTGATTGGTTGAGATGTTTTTGGTTGGATGATGATTACTCGGATATTCGAGTAAGACAACTCGTATCCTAATAGTCGGGAAAGGGAATAGAAGACTCTAGACCACTTTCTTTTTCATCCTTAATTATAGAAAGGATTTGATAATAATTAAGGTGTTTTGAATGGATGACGAATACTCGGATAATCGAGTAAGATAACTCGTATCCTAATAATCGGGAAAAAGAATAGAAGACTCTAGACTGCTTTTTGTTTCATCTGAGTACTTATGAAAATAAGGTTGTATATGGTTGACGTATTTTAGAATGAACGACAAGTACTTGAATGACTGAGTAAAACAACTCATATCCAGGCATTTGAGAAGAAGAGTTGAAAGCTCAAAACCATCTTCTTTTTCGTATAGTTTGTTAAGAAAATGATTTGATTAAGTTGTATGTTTGTGGAAAAATGACAATTGCTCGACTGACCGAGTAAGAGAACTCGTATTCAACCAATTGAGGAGAGAAGTTGAAAACTCAAAGTCAAATCCCTTTTCATTTAGCTTAATGTGAAAATAATTTGATTTAATCGGGGTTTGGAAGTTTGTAGAGGGACGACAATTATTTGTCTAACAAGTAAGAGAACTTGTATTCAAATAGTCGAGGAGAAAAATTGAAGACTGAAAGTCATCTCCCTTTTTATTTCTTATTATAAAAGGATTTGATTTGTTTGTGCTTGAGTGGATCAGAAATGACAATTATTCGACTAACCGAGTAAAAGAAATAGTATTTAATTGTGATTAAGTATTTTAATTTGATTTAAAATAAGAATACTCGATGTTGGATCGAGGCTTTAGATTTGTATTTTATGAATGAATTGAATTTATTTAGTGAATAGTTCATCTAATCTATTAACTAAAATCGAATAGGTCTCATTGTAAGAAGGCCCAAGAGTAAGCCATGTGAGGTTGATGGCGATGCTTTAAAAGCTATCGACTTACAAAGGTGTTTGAAAATGGGCTCGACTTTGAATCGAGAAATATGTGATTTTATTTTTTAAATAATTTAATATAGCAATTAGAGTGATTATGGGATAAGGGTAAATATGAAAATATAACTCAGATCATGGTTCAAACGAACTTAGGAATTGCACAAGTGGGTTTAATCAAACACATTCAAGATGCTATCTTAAACAAATTCTACATCTTGAAACAATGATTAATTTTCAATTAACAAATAAAGCATTTAAAATAAAAGTTGAATAAATAAAATAAAAATATTGTTTTTATAGCAATAATACTTTAATATATGTTTTATATGTATATATGAAAAATGTAATAAAGAAAAATAATTGAACAAGCAAAAAATAAAAGAAAATGGGCTAATGGTAAGAGAAGCCCAAATCTGGGCGCATTACAGAATGATGAGGGGGTTTAATTAGCCAAAAAAAAGGTCTTTGAGCCCAATTTGAAGGCCCAAAATCAAAGGGAGAGATGCTGAGCCCGATCAACTTTGTTGACCTCCAACGGATGCTATTGACCGTCAGATCCATAGATCTGACTTGGTCAAACAAAATAGTGAGATCTAATGGTGATGCATGGGGAGTCCATACAGGATTGCCTGGTTGACCAAGGTCAACCCAGGCGTGGCCTTCCATCATGGAGCCACTTGGCGCACATGCGCCCACCCCAAAATGACCATTTAAAAACGGAAATGGAAGAGAAAGCCTCATTTGCTCATTTCTTTCTCTCTCTTCACTCAAAACTTCTTCTCACGCTCTGCAATCTCCGTCCCACACCACGGCCAACACCTACCGGAGAAGACGATGGCGGTCGGCCAATCGTGGCGGCGCCTCCTTCTTTTCCGGCGAGCCCCACCCAAAACCTACATTTCCAAACACAAACCCCACCTATTTTCGGCCGGAGAATCCAAATCCGGCCTCCCTTTCCCCTAAATCCTCATCAATCAACCAGATCGGCGACTCACCACAAAATAATCAATGTCAAACTTCAATCAAACAACTCAACGTAACCAAACAAAACCTAAACTCTCTCCAAACAACAAATCCAAAGTCAAACAGCAAACCAAACAGTTTTAAACCTAAACCCTAATTTTGAAATTAAGCCCCCTACAGTTGTTATTCAATGAAATCATCAAGGTGTTTTTGTTCTACTTACAACGACGAATGCAATGATATGAAGTTTTAGCAAAAAGGAGAAGAAAGCTACTTGGTTTGAGAGTGGTTCGTCAGCGAAGTGTCCCCGGCGAAACTCGTATAAGCTTTCCTTTATCTAAATCTCTCTCCGTCTTCCTCTATTTTTCCTCTCTGAATGCTGTTTGGTTGTGTTTGAAACAAAAAAATATTTTTGATTTCTTTTTTCGTTTCTTATGATTCACCGTCCTCCCCTGTTAATGTGTTTTTCTCTGGGTATATATGATGAGATTCTTAAGTCTTGAGATAACTTGTTAGGTTATCTTTTTCATCCCCTATTTTATGGGATTATTATTTTGTGGATTTATAGTTGTTTTGAACTGGTTGTGAAAACCTTTTTGGGTGTTTACTTTGGTTCTCTGTGCAAAGCCTTAAACAGATTAACTTATCAATTATTTTCTAGCTTTTTTTAAGTGCTTATTTGAAAAGACTTTTAATCTTGAGTTGATTTTTGCAGGTCACACAAAGGAAGTGACCTCTATTTTGGAAAGAAGTTTGCGCCTGCTTTAG
This sequence comes from Lathyrus oleraceus, assembly GCF_024323335.1. Lineage (NCBI taxonomy): Eukaryota > Viridiplantae > Streptophyta > Magnoliopsida > Fabales > Fabaceae > Lathyrus > Lathyrus oleraceus. The sequence goes on along the minus strand of NC_066579.1, from coordinate 273,618,886 downwards.
TTGGATTAGGGCGCCTTCACCTTATGAGGAAGTTGGATTTGGCTACTAGCTTTTGAAAGCTTTGCTTTCAAACTGTTGGATTTGCAGCAGTTTTTTCAATTTTTTCAAGTTCACTTATTAAGATGTACCTTTGGATTTTTTGGATAATTATGTAAATGCTTTTGGACTGTATGTAACATATTGGATTAGAATTTATTTATGTAATTAATCCTTTTAAACATTTAAACCTTATCTTAATATTTTATTTAGAAACTTGTTGTGGCCACAATGCTATAAAAATGGACTTTCACAAATGGTTGCCCCTTAGTTATGTTTATTATTGGCTTAAATAATTATTAAAGGAACAACACATACCATAAACATTAAAAGTCCAATTTCAACCAAAATGAGCCTTAAAACATTGTCCATCACCACAGTCTCTTCCAATAATTAACCTTAGCTTAAAACAAATACATGTTTAAGAAATGCAACTTGAATTTAGATATTTATGAAGGATTGAGACTTTGGCATAAACATTTGGGATGTGAAAAATGAGCTAATAACAAGTGATCATAAAAAAATAATCATGGCTCTTAATACTTACTAATAAGAAAATCGACTTTGGATTAGTAATGTAAAAAGATTTGAACCATACTTTGCAATATTATTTATGGACATGTTGATGTGAGTGGGCCTCCTTTTTTTAAAAGCAAATGATGTTATGGATAAACGAAAATGGGCCTTGTTAACCAATAAGTCCCAAAATGCGCATACCATCCCACGCTTTAGTAATAGCAATAAGAGACAAATGCAACCGATGTTTTCTTGAGTCATGTACAAAGATCTTCACAGATGACATGCTACTGAAAATTTGGTGTCACTGAGGGCTGAGAAACCCTAAGATAGAGTTTATGCCTTAAGATAGAGTTCATGCCTTATAACATCTGGTAGTGAATGTTGGTGAAAGATTTTTCTTACCCGGACAAAATTGGGGTATGACAGTTGCCCCTATTTAATTACCTCAAACTGGAAGGAGAGAATGACAACAGTCTTCGTGCGTTCGCGGTTGGAGATAATTAAATACAAAAAAGACCCAAATTTTGTCCTAGGAAATGCAAGAAAGAAAATACAAGAAGAAAATGCAGTGAGAAATAGTAAGAGACATTATCTTAAAGTAAAATGGAACAGCTAAGACTTTCTGGGAGTCGCCAGAACAATATCTTGGACGTCACAGTCGAGATATGTTAGTATTGGAATGACATCCCTAGCTAAATCTCAAGACTTTTCCAGGATGCTAGAGTAGTATAAAGAAAATCTGGCATGAGACTCTTCATATTGATGAAGCAGCATCTCAACAGTAAAAATGAAATTCTGTGTATCGAGTCGAAGCAGCATCTTATATGATAGAATTAAGATGTTCCAGCAAGGGAAAGATACCTTAATTGAATCTAAGACTCTCCGAAGATATTAGAGCAGTATCTCAAAAAAAATATGAAATGAGACGCTTCATATTGATGAAGCAGCATCTTAAACAGTAAAAGTGAAATTCTCTGTATCGGGTCGAAGCAGCATCTTATATGATAGAATATAGATGTTCCAGCAAGGGAAAGATATCTTAATTGAATCTAAGACTCTCCGAGGATATTAGAGCAGTATCTCTAAAAAATCTGAAATGAGATTCTTCATATTGATGAAGCAGCATCTCAAACAGTAAAAGTGAGATTCTCTGTATCGGGTCGAAGCAGCATCTTATATGATAGAATTAAGATGTTCCAGCAATGGAAAGATATCTTAATTGAATCTAAGACTCTCCGAGGATATTAGAGCAGTATCTCTAAAAAATATGAAATGAGATTCTTCATATTGATGAAGCAGCATCTCAAATAGTAAAAGTGTAATTCTTCAGATAAATGAAGCAGTATCTCAAACATAGAAATGAGATTCTTTAGATAAATGAAGTAGTATCTAAAAAAATTTCTGGAATGTGACTCTTCATATTGATGAAGCAGTATCTCAAACAGTAAAAATGAGATTCTCTATTTCGAGTCGAAACAACATCTTATCTGATAGAATTAAGATATTTCTGCAAAGGAAAGATACCTTAATTGAATCTAAGACTCTCTGAGGATATTAGAGCAGTATCTCTAAAAAAATCTGAAATGAGACTCTTCATATTGATGAAGCAGTATCTCAAACAGGAAAAATGAGATTCTCTGTATCGAGTCGAAACAACATCTTATCTGATAGAATTAAGATATTCCAGCAAGGGAAAGATACCTTAATTGGATCTAAGACTCTCCAAGGATATTAGAGCAGTATCTCTAAAAAAAATCTGAAATGAGACTCTTCATATTGATGAAGCAGTATCTCAAACAGTAAAAATGAGATTCTCTAGATAAATGAAGCAGTATCTCGAATGTTCATCTGTTGGGGGAAATATTTAAGAAAAGGCTCCTTTTGAGGGAGATTTACTAGAAATTCTTTGCAGGGGAAAAGCTCATAAGAGACTTTTTAGGGTAACCTCTGCTTGGGGAGCACTGATAGCAAAGAAAATGCTGGGAATACCATTATTAATTATAAAGTTGAAAAATGGTTTGCTGAGAAATAATTCCACGAGCACATGCAGGGAAATAACTTTATTTGGAAATGAGGAATGTCTAAGATATTCATGAATGACCTTGGATCCTGATATTTTATATTTGATTTTTGTATGATGTTCCATTTTAGATGGGAATACCATGCAGGGGATGATGCATGAGACGTATGCAAGTGTGCAGTTGCTAGGGATATTTAGGATGTGTATGTAGGAATGTGAATTGTATAAGGCTATGCATATGTATGCCAATGATTGGTATGTTTATCTCTTGGTGAATATTCCTATTTGGTAGGAAGATTATGCATGTAATTGATGTACATGGCGCATGTGATGTATGCGGGTATGCAAATGGATAATTGGGATATGCCCCAGTTAAGGCATTTTTGCTTTTGAGGAATGATGCCAATAGTGTGGATTTTTGTTATTGGGGTGACCAATGAAGATCATGTTTTGATACCCCACTAGTTGATTCTGGGAATATGTTTTGGGTTGCTCCTAGTCACTGAAGGGTTCAGACTTCTCAACACGCGATACTCCATCCATGGTTTACTAACGTTTCTATTGGAAATGCAATAGAGCCCTGCCCCGGTTTGGCTATACCATGAGTACATTTATGAGAGGTGTGAATTAGTGGTTGAAAGGAATATAGGTGTCTGCAAACAGTCCTACACCTCTATAAAAAGCGGGAACGAACTCGGAGACTAAGGGATTTGTCCTTTTACTGTTTCAAAAGCAATTTTATCACTTTGTTCAAACATGTGTTTTATTTTCTCCAAGATTTTAAGAGTGATGTTTATCAAAAATAAAGGTGTTTTTCAAACAAACAGATAAAATATAAAAATGATTTGGGCACAACTTTTGTCGAGAAAAAATTCTTTTATTGATTTGACCCTTAAGTGGGCGATTGTACATAAAGATGCAATTCCTTAATGAGGTGATTACTGTGCATAGAAACTAAATGGAAATGAAAATTGAGTTCTTATTGACTTTCCATACTGCTATGATCTCTATGTCTTTGATAGTCCAAGCACCTTGCTTTTGAAAAGTGAGGTAGATTGATTCTTTGTCTTCGAGGGATATGTTAGACACCTGAAAGTACAACTCTTCGCCTTGGAATTAATCCCTTACTTTTGCCTGGACTGCCCTTTCGGGTTTTCGATCCATCAGGATACCCATTTTTGCCTGAGTCGCCCTTTCGGGTTTTCAACTTAGCGGATCAATTCTTTTATTTTTGTCCCTAATTTTTGCATGGATCGCCCTTTCGGGTTTTCGATCCACCGGGATAGCCATTTTTGCCTAAATCTCCCTTTCAGGTTTTCGATTTAGCGGCTTTTATTATTCCACTTTTTTAGGAGAAGTACTTTTTAACAGCATCAGTATTGGTGGGAAGTGGCAACTCATCACCATCCATAGTTGCTAGGATCAGAGCGCCTCCGGAAAAGGCTCTAACCACCACAAATGGACCCTCATTATTTGGTGTCCATTTCCCTCTGGAGTCCTTGTGAATGGGCAATATTTTCTTCAGCACCAAATATCCCTCTTGAAACACCCTGGGACAAACTTTCTTGTCGAATGCCTTCTTAAGACGCCTTTGATAAAGTTGACCGTGACCTAACGCTTTCAAGCGTTTCTCCTCAATAAGGTTGAGCTTATCGTACCTTGATTGAACCCATTCTACCTCGTCTAGCTTAGCCTCCATCAAGACTCTCATCGAGGGGATCTCCACTTCTATAGGGAGAATTGCTTCCATGCTGTATACCAAGGAATAAGGGGTTGCCCCTGTTGAAGTTCGTACCGACGTGCGATAGCCATGTAACGCAAAAGGTAACATCTCATGCCAATCTTGGTATGTGACAACCATCTTTTGGATGATTTTCTTAATATTTTTATCCGCAGCTTCAACAGCCCCATTTATCTTAGGTCGATAGGGTGATGAGTTGTGATGCTCGATCTTGAACGTTGTGCATAACTCCTTGTAGCACCTCAAATTTTCCCTCCTCATTCATACATTCATCATCAAAGAGTTTACAAATGAAGATCATCCCATGTACATACCAAGCTTATGATTATCTACATCTAACATTGACAAAATGAAGGACTTAGCTACTCATTTTCATGGTAGCTTGGTCAACAAGTTTCGGTCGAAGGTTGATCAACATCCGAGTCGAAGAATCGAGATTGGATGGGAATCCACCTTCTTTTTGTAGAATATTGTTAAGAGAAGATCAAAGATGAGAAAATGGGTTTCTAGGTTACAAAAATGATCCCAAGAAAAATGCAGAAAAATATCTAAGTCTAAAAAGTGTGTCCTTTCCAAAAAGTAGCCCCTGCTACTTATAGGACTGGTTCCTGAGCTTGCATATGTTCGCTAGGCAAACAATCCTTCGCTAGGCAAAGCCCACGCTTCCTCCTTCGCTCCAGCGAGCCTTGATGATGTTGCTACTGGAATTGCTCGCTGGATGCTCGCCTAGTGAGTATTTGCTAGCTATGCTTTTATCCAAGTCTGGGAGTGTTCGCTGGAACCTCGCTAAGTGCTCGCCTAGCGAGCCCTTCGCTACCTCACTCGCCTAGCGAGCGTGTTGATGTACCCTACTTGATTTTTCATCACCAAGGAAGCTCCAAATGAATTTTTTCCTAGACATGAAAGTTGTAGATCTTTGTCTCCCCTTTCCAAAAAGTCCTATATCAAGGCCATATGAGGAATGGTTGAAGAGTTATGGTTCTTGAATGATGAAGTGTGCATGAAGGCTTTAAAAAGGCATAACTTGAGGTTGACAAGTCCAATTGGTGTGGCTCTTTTTGCTATGGTTTTGTTTTGAGAAGTACTTCAAAATGGCATGCAAAATGACCTATAATTTTGCATGATTCATCAACGGTGCAAGTCATTTTTCAAGCTTTCTTTCATGAAAAAGTCAAAAGGACACAGGATGACATCATGGAATAATCTCACGTGCCAATCATTGAGAATTTATTCAGCATTGTTTTTTGGGCCAAATCCACCTTGGAATTTGAGCCCATGCATTCCCACATGTGTGGAAAAGCCATACATGCACAAAAATTACACCTTTGTAAAATTGTCATTAAACATCATTTTCTGTTATTTCTTTCATATAATCATGATTAATCAAGTCTCAAGAGAGGATTAATGCATTAAACAAGGTTGTTCATGTGCAAATAAGGGGGGCATTTCCAAAAATAACCAAAATAATCATGGACTTGAAACTCCTTCATTTGTGCCCACCATGCCACAAAAATCAGAGTATAAACTCTAAAAATATCATTGAGCAAAACCCTAATTCGTGCAACCTCCATACACACTGAAAATCTCACTTTCCAAAAATAATATCATACTTTATTCTCATCAAATCTCTCCATACATCCATGGAAAATGAAAACCAATAGCATATTCTTGATCTACACACTCTAAGGATCACAAACCACCCACGATATGAGCCATTCCAAGTAGTTTCTAAACAGAGCTTTAATGGAGGTTGCTTCTTGAATCTCAAGATCTGGACCGTTTCAAGCATAACCAAAGGTAGCAAACATTCATAGAAGTTCAAGGGAGGTATTCTGGAGCTTATATCATCACCATACTGAAGTTTCAGAAGGTGCCATTTTTGGTAACTCAAATTTCGACTCTCTTATTTCGCTCATTTTTTATGCCTAAATGAAACTACATGCTATGGTGATGATGTAGATGTGTTTACTTTTTAAAATGGTGCAATATTGAGTGAGAAATCTTGATTTAAAGTTTTGATATTCAAACTTGTTGTTTGTGATTTGAGAGATTGGTGAAGATTCATGAAAAACTAATATGATTTTTGAGTTCCTAGCATGTGGTTTAGGGGGGGTAGCCCCATTTTCGTGAAGTTTTTGGGCCGCGCGTGGAGGAGGCCGCCGCCGTGGGTGGCCGGAGCCCTACCGGCGTCACTGTTCATGGCCGGATTGTCTTGAGGAAGAAGACAATCCCATGGCCGTTGGATTGTTTTGACTTTATTTGAAATGGATGCTCAAGATTCATCCATGTGTTTTCTTGCTTGGACCAATCTCATCCATCCATTACATGTTTGACTTGTTGACTTTTTTTTGATCCAAAAGCCCATATATTTTCTGATTTTCATTTTTATTTATTTTTATTAGTCACTTAAGTGACTTGTGTGACCAATTGATATTGTTACATATGTGTCACATGTCATGTACATATTTTACCCTGTTTTATTTTATTTTTTAAAAATAGTAAACATACTTGAAAAAATCTGAAATTTTTTGTGAGTGGTCTCTGTTGAGTCCTTGATTTTTTGGTACCATTGCTCAATTATTTCATGACACGTGGAATTTAATATGAATTTCTGATTCATTTATGTGCATTTTTTACCATTTGCATTCAAACCTTCATGAAATCCCATATTTTAATCATTCTGACCCAAGCCTTTGCACACACTATCCTCATACATGACACTAAGATGTGGTAACTGGTTTGATTATTTTCTATGTCATTTTGCTAGGGTTTGACACATGAATTTAAAATGTTGCATTTTAGGACATGTTTTTGCATTCTCAATTTCTCGATTTTTGTTTTCATATCAAATGAATCTGGATGCTCCTGATTTCTTGCATGATGTTTATATATTCTTAGTGGAACCTTGTGTTAAACTCCCATTAATTTAGGATGCATTTTCAATTTGATTTGGATTTTTGAAGTTGATATTTGCATTTTAGTCCCTATTTTGATGCTTGTTTAGCATGAGGCACTTGTGCCACTTCCTTTGAATTTTGAAACCAATCCTTTTGCACATGTTTTAGTATGTATGTCATGTCTTGATGTGTGGAGCCTTGCCCCCTGACTTTGAGTTTTGATACCCTTTTGATGCATTTGTTTGGCAAGAGGTTTAGGCCTCCTATCCTTGGTTGTTTTTGTGAACTTTTGTGAACTTTAATAGCATGATTCATGTGGTTACACTTTGATTCTGGTTTGGTGCCTTTGCACATGTGCTCTCCTCTGTTCTATGATGCTTCTATCAAGTCTTTGTGCATTTATTCATAATGATCTCCTTTTTGCATTCATTTGAGCATGAAAGACGCATTAGGGTTTAATGATACACTTTGTTTGATTTTGGTCCAAAAGTGATTCTATGCTTATGATATGAACTTGGAGGTTTGCATATTGATTACATAGCTCATTTGACATGCTTATGATGTGCATACCTTGCTGCCATGTTCATTTCATCTTGACACATAATTGCATGAACTTGTCTGTAATGCTTTTGTTGCATTTTGAGGTGCTTTGGACATGATTGACTTTCACTTTGCTAAGTTGGATTTAAATGACTTTTGATTGATATTTTAGGAGTCACTTGGTTCTTCTTGTGTGCTTGATTGTCTAATCCTTGACCCTTGCCTCATGCCTTTACCTTTTATGACTCATTGTTGAAGTTGAAGCACTTTGAACTTGTATGTTGACTTGTTTCACTTTGATGCATCTTTGGATGTTTAGTGCTTTTGCTTTGACCTTGTTGAGTTGAGTTCTTGAGACACTTATTGAATTGATGTCACTTCTGAATTGGTGCTATTGTATCCTCCTTTCATCATTCATGCTTTGTTGTGACATGCTTTCTATTGCATCCATGCACTGTTTACCTGACACTGTTGTTGCTATGATTCTTTTGTTTGGTGCAACTCTTGATTGCACCCCATCTTGTTATTCTAACTTGTTTGTTGAGTTTTTGTGAGGGCTCACATGACTCTTGAAGAGATAGCTTGCTTGGTATTCCACTTTATTTGTGGGATACCATTTGGAGATTTATTCTGATTGCTTTGCTGACTTGCTTTCTTTGATGGTGCTAGCTTGAGAGATCTCTGGGTTTCTTGTTTCTTTAGTTGTTGTTACTTTGGATCTTTATCCGTGTGGTAGATCTCTTGATCCCTTTTACATCTTTCCATCATTTTATCGCTTTCTTAGCTGGAAGACCTCGATAGGAGGCAATGTTTTTGTGTGTTTACTTTTGTGCCCAAAGACCTCCAAGAGGAGGCACCAGTGCTAAAGACCTCCATGAAGAGGCAATTGACGGATAAAAGGGATTAGTAGTCAATCCCCCGTTATTCAGTGTGTCGTTCTTTATGCTCGCACTACGTGTCGATGCTTCAGAACAAAAGCCCAAGATCTTTTGTCCGGTCAGTCAGTGGAGAGGGTTCCATCTTTCTGAACCCCCACGCTTTGTCATGAGCTCACCCTGTCCAGGGTTAAGATCTATGAGGTCTTATCCTCATTACCCTTTTGATCTGCTCACCCTGACGTTCAATGTCAGTGGTTAAGGGCCCATTTGATTACCTTTCCATAGCTTGTTTGTCGAGGTTGATATGACCCCTCTTGACTAAAGCCCTACCCATGTATGTTTGAGCCCCCTTGTTGGTGCGTTTACTTTATGCTATATGTTTTTGTGTGGTGTGACCGTCTCCCCATAGGATTGCTAGGCTTCGCATAGTCTCTCGTTTGCATGTCAATTTAGGTAGCACGGTTCCTTCGTCTAGGGCTTCCTTTTTGCATGAGCATTCCTAAAACACAAACAAACTCTTTGATTTTCTTTTCTTAAGAACACGTTAACTCCTTCTACTACAGGTGAGTAAGTCTCCAAAGGTCGAGCATCCGGTAGATTGCGTAGTAACGTCGTTCATCTAAAAAACATAAAACAAACAAAAATAGGTTAGCCGAGCTACGGTGCTCTGATTCTCAATCCTTCTTGAGATACGTATGCAGTAGGGTAGGGCATGTGCGAGCAATAACTCTTTCTTTTCCCTACTTTGATTTTCTCTCTTTCCAATCGCATATAGGAGTTTTTATATACACACTTTAGACATAAATAGTAAGCGTGGATCCTGTGGAGTACCACAGATGTGAAGGGGTGCGATAACCTTCCCTTCACGTAACCGGCCCCCTTACTCGGTTTTCTTTGGTTCGAGACTTTGTTTTATCCGTTCCCTCTTGGTTATGAAGTACTACCTTTCCCTCCTCTTGGGATAAAAGTACATAGCTGGCGACTCTACTCTTTTTCCGCGCCACTCTTTTCGCGTTTGTACTTGGATTCGGGAAATCCGGGGAGCGACACTCCTCTATGGTCTTGTTGTTGAGATTGGACCCATTATCAGTGATGATTTTGTTGGGAATCCCATATCGATATATGATGTTGTTTTTTAAGAAACGGGCGACCACATGCTTCGTGACATTCATATAAGATACGACTTCCACCCATTTGGTAAAGTAATCTATGGCCACCAAGATAAATCTGTGTCCATTTGATGCTTTGGGTTCTATCATTCCAATCATGTCGATGCCCCACATAGAGAAAGGCCAAGGTGATGCTATAACGTTCAGCGGGGTAGGCGGTACATGTATCTTGTCAGCAAAGATTTGGCATTTATAGCATGCTCTGGTTTAATGATAACAGTCGGCTTCCATCGTTAACCAATAGTAACCTACCCTTAGGATTTTCTTTGCCATGGCGTGTCCATTTGCGTGCGTACCGAAGGACCCTTCGTGTATGTCCTTCATAAGCTGATCAGCTTCGTGTTTGTCCACACACCTCAATAAAACCATGTCGCAATTCTGTTTGTACAACACCTCATCGTTCAAGAGGAACTTTGATTCCAACCTCCAGAGGGTCCTTTTGTCAAGGCTGGAAGCCTCTGCCGGATATTCCCGCTTCTCCAGATACTGTTTGATATCAAAGAACCAAGGTTTACCATCTGGCTCTTCTGCTGTCGTCAGGCAATGTGCAAGTTTGTCAAAACGCCTAATTTCAATATGAGGCTGATGGTTGGGCCATATTAATTTGTACATGGAAGCCAAAGTTGCTAAGGCATCTGCCATCTGATTCTCTTCTCGAGGAATATGGGAGAAAGTGATTTTGTTGAATTTTGGGAGTAACTTTAGCTCGTAATCCCGGTATGGAATTAGATTAGCATGTCTTGTTTCCCAATCACCTCTGATCTGATGTATTACTAGAGCGGAATCCCCAAATACTTCTAGTATCTTGATTTTCAACTCAATAGCTTCTTCCAACCCTAATATGCAAGCTTCATACTTGGCCATGTTATTTATGCAGGTAAAACAAAGCTTTGAGGTGAACGGTAGATGGAAATTCTTGGGAGACATCAACACTGCCCCAATTACATGGCCTATTGCATTTGAGGCGCCATCGAACGTGAGAGTCCAGCCTGCTTTTTGCTCAAGACTTTTCTCTAGTTCGAAGTGCTCAACATCCTTAACAGCCAAGATGTTCTCATCTGGGAAGTCAAACTTTAAATGTTGGTAATCCTCCAGCGATTGGTGAGCAAGGTGGTCTGCTAATACACTTCCTTTGATTGCCTTTTGCGTAACATATTGAATATCATATTCTGATAACAACATCTTCCATCGAATATGTACTTGATGGGATCCATTTTAGATACCAACCAAGTCGTGTGAGTTAGCATGTACTGCCTGAGACGTTTAGCAGCCCACGCGAGTGCATAACATGTCTTCTTGAGTAGTCAATATCTGGTCTCACAATCATTAAATTTCTTGCTCAGATAATAGATGGCATGCTCTTTTCTACTAGTCTTATCTTGTTGTCCCAATGCACAACCCATGGACTCGTCGAGCACGATTAAATACATGATGAGAGGCCTCCCTTCTGTAGTGGGCATCAGAACTGGTAGCTCTTGCAAGTATTCTTTGATTTTATCGAAGGCTATTTGGCAGTCATCATTCCACTCCACGCCTTGATTCTTCCTCAGAAGTTTGAATATTGGTTTACATGTGGCAGTAAGGTGAGAGATAAACCTGGCGATGTAATTTAATCTCCCTAAGAAACCACGAACCTCCTTCTCAGTCCTCGGTGCAAGCATGTTTTGAATGGTTCGAACCTTGTCGGGATCTACTTCAATTCCTTTTTGGCTTACAATAAATCCTAAAAGCTTCCCAGATCGAACCCCAAATGTGCATTTGCTAGGATTAAGTCTCAATCTAAACTTCCTTAAACGAGCAAACTGTTTCCCCAGGTTAGTGATACGTTCTTCTTCTGTCTGGGATTTGGCAATCATGTCGTCAACATACACCTCGATCTCTTCATGAATCATGTCGTGAAAGAGGGTCACCATGGCACATTGATATGTTGCCCCAGCGTTCTTTAATCTAAACGGCATTACTTTGTAACAAAAGGTGCCCCAAGGGGTAATGAACGTGGTCTTCTCCATGTCCTCGGGATCCATTTTAATTTGGTTGTATCCAGAGAAACCATCCATAAAGGAAAATACGGAGAACTGAGCTGTGTTATCTACCAATACATCAATCTGAGGTAATGGGAAATCGTCTTTGGGAATGGCTCTATTTAAGTCTCGGTAGTCTACGCACATGCGGACCTTCCCATCTTTCTTCGGTACCGGTACAATGTTGGCAACCCATTATGGGTACTTGGCGACTTCCAGGAAACCGACGTCAAACTGCTTTCTCACCTCTTCTCTGATCTTGAGAGCCATATCTGGTCGAGTTCTTCTTAGCTTTTGTTTGACGGCAGAGCATTCTTCTTTAAGGGGAAGCTTGTGGGTCACGATATCAGTATCTAATCCGGGCATGTCCTGGTATGACCATGGATATACGTCGTCATATTCGTGGAGGAGCTCTATCAATATTGTCTTCACTGCATCTTGAAGCACGACGCCTACCCTTACTTCTCTCTTATCTTCTTTTGTTCCCAAATTGATAACTTCAACGTCCTCCTAGTGTGTTTGAATGACCTTCTCTTCTTGTCTGAGTAATCTGGCCAACTCTTCAGGGAGTTCGCAATCTTCCCCTACTTCATCTTCAGCTTGGTAGATTGGACAATCAAAATCATATTGGACCTTAGCAGTGTCGTTATCAATGGTGTCGGTGGTGTTTCTCCATGTTATGATTTATGCAGTTTATTTAGAAAGTGCGTGCATAAAAATTGATGCCCTTTTTGTAATAAAAAAAATGAAAGGAAAAGAACAAAATTTGGATGCAAATTGCCATTTCATTAATGATATAAAAGACTCTTGAAAAAGATAAAGGAGGCCCTACAACACGCCACTGTGCCTTGGGCAGAGCACAGGTTTTTGTCTAAAATAATAAAATTACTTTCGAAAAATTTGGGGGACTTCCACAGCCTTCCAGTTTGTCAGCTCTTCATTAGGTGCGGCTTGTTGCATCCAGCTAGACACCCCCTATTCGCGATCTTTATCATCGATCATCGCCACCTGTTTGCCGAAAATGTGGCCAGTGCTGGTGAACGTTTAGTTTACAGAAGGAATATGCTCTTTGTCATGTTGGTTACCGGCTTTATTTGATGACGGGTCATACCCCAGGCCAAACTTGTCTCGTTTCTCTTTCACTTCCACCACTTTGCCCCAGTCTTGAGCATTTTCACTTTCCATAACAGCCTTAGCTCCTTGCCACGAGGCCATGGACGGTCCTAATTTCGAGGTCTCCAATGTCTGTTGGATGGCCATCATATTTACCACTTCCAAGGATTGGAATGGCGTCTCAGTTATCTCGCCATCCACCTCGATATACCAGAAAGATGTCAAGTGGCTAACCAAGATATCCTCCTCCCCTCCAATCACAATCATCTTTTCATTTGTAATGAATTTTAGCTTTTGATGTAGAGTAGAGGTGACAGCGCCTGCGAAGTGAATCCAGGGTCTCCCAAGTAGGCGACTATAACCGAGATGTATGTCCATAATCTGGAACGTGATATTGAAAATAGTTGGACCTATCTTGGTTGGTAAGTCAACTTCTCCTATCACTGCTCTCCTTGAGCCATCAAATGCCTTTACGATTAGGGTGTTGGGCTTCATACTTATCCCTTCCATTGGCAGCTTTATCAAAGTGGTCTTCGGCATGGCATTCAGCAAGGAACCTGTGTCTACTAACACCCTTGATAGTATAGTGTCTATGCATTTCAGGGAGATATGTAGGGCCTTGTTATGGTTCTTTCCCTCGATTGGCAGTTCATCATCGTTAAAACCCAAGAAATTCCCAGTGGTCACACAATCTATCACATCGTCAAACTGTTCTATCGTTATGTCTTTCGTGATATGGGTTGTGCTCAATACTTTCAACAACGAGTTCATGTGTGCTTCTGAGTTGAGCAATAAAGATATCATGGATATCTTTGAAGGTGTTTGATTCAGTTGGTCTACCACTTTATAATCACTCTTCTTGATTATCCTCAAAAATTCCTCGGTCTCTTCATGAGTGACTGCAGCTTTAGGAGATAGGTGAATGTCTTGCATTTCTTGATTAGGGACGGGGATCTGGACATCAGCTTCCTTCCCTTTAGCCTTTGCAGAAGTATCAGCAGTTCTTGACGCGAACACTCGGCCACTACGTGTCATTCCTGCCGGCCCCACAATCGAGGTGAGGTTTGGTTCGTTGATAACCAAAGGTTGGTCTTCATGCCCTTGCTTAAAAGCTCTGGGCTGATATATCCATGGGACCGCCTTCTCATCTTCATACGCGAACGATGCTGGAAACTCTATCACCAATGGGCTTATAGGTATTTCCACATTAACCTCATCATAAGGGATGTCCACCACGGCTATCTCTTCTTGGAGCTTGCTTTTGACACGGTAACTTATCTGTAACTCGCCTTGATCCAGCATTTGTTGTATAAAATTCCTCAACTTTTTATTGTTCTCTTCAACAACTAGCTCCTCCGGGATTAGACCACTCTTCAGCAATTGTGCTCCTATCCTGGCGATAGGGGTTTGAATCTCTTCAACCTTACGGATTAATTTACCTTGATCACTCTCCTCAATGGCACTGACGGAAGCATCCTTATGTGTTGGCATAAGATTGGTGTTCACGTTCGGGCGTCTGGGAGTGAAGGAGACGGCCTTTGCTTCGATCAAGTCTTATACCCGATTTTGAAATGCAAAATAATTCTCCAAGGTATGACCAGGTGCTCCCATATGAAACTCACAATGGGCGTTAGCATCGTATCCAGGTGGATATGGAAAAACAGCTGGTTTTAACTCCCTCAATGTCAGAAGTCCCTCCTTTTGCAGATATGAGAATATCTGGATATAAGGTACTGGTAGAGGATCAAGTTGCCTTCTTGGAGGCCTCGGCTTGAATTGTCTTGGCGGCGCGTTGTTTTGATGTTGACGATGTTGTTCATGTTGTGGTTGATACACTTGTTGTTGCTGCATTGGTTGTTGATAAGGTATGGGTACCACAACGGCGACTTGGCCATATGAAGCCTGTTGCTTCCCCTTATAGCCTCTGGATACAGCGTTCGTTTCACCTTCTCTTTTCTTCGGGAAGCCTCCAGAATACTTTTTCGGTGCGCTAAGGGCTGCCACAGCTCGTGGAATCTTTCCATCCCTCAACCCTTTTTCTATTCGATCTCCGATTGTGACAAGATGTGCAAAGTCGGATGTTGCAATACTCACTAATCTATCAAAGAATGGGTCCTTTAGCGTGTCCACAAATATTCCGGTCATTTCTTTTTCAGACAATGGTGGTTCTACCTGAGCAGCCAACTCTCTCTATCGCTGGGCGTATTCTTTAAATGACTCACTTTCTTTCATGGCCATCCCTTGTAATTGCATTCGGTCAGGTTCCATATCTAAGTTATATTTGTATTGACGGAGAAATGCGTCAGCCAAATCCTCCCAGCTTTGAATCCGCCCCTGCTCTAAGCTCATGTACCATCTCAGAGATGCTCCACTTAGACTGTTTTGGAAATAGTGTACAAGTAGTTTTTCGTTTTCGGTATGAGCAGCCATCTTCCTGAAGTACATTACCAGGTGACTTCTTGGGCAAGTCCGTCCTTTGTATTTCTCAAAATCAGGAGTTTTAAATTTAGCCGGGATGACTAAATTTGATACCAAAAGCATGTTCATGGCAGAAGCGCCGAAAATATTATTCCCCTCTATAGCTTTGATCTTCTTTTCCAGGGTACGAAGCCTATCTGCAGCAGGATCTGGAAGTATCTTAGGCTTCGATTGATCAGGCACATAGAAAGCATCGTACTGGTCATCTCCAATTTCGGATCCATGATGAGTATACGCATCAAAAGGCTATGCAGCATCCCAATCTCCTTTTCCTTCTACCGGTATCTGAACCAGTCTCTTCTTGGTGGGGACGAAACTCTCGTCTTGGGGGTTCAAACCTGGTGTGCTATCGTTCCTTTTTGCCCTAGCTTCTTCATCCTCAATCCTCTCTCTTTGGGAAATCGCAAGCATTGTCTCCAACAACTGATCCATTTTCTCTTGGATCGTATTGATGTCTGTCCTCATGGTAATTTGGTTAGCCTCAACTTGCTCTAACGTCATCTTGTAGTTGCTTCGCGTCTCGCATCGGTGTTGATTAGTCAGTGTGGCTGGATAAAGGGTAAAAAGGTTGGGTAAGTTTTTTTTGAATTTTTATGAAGCGTGATGCATAATGAAGATGTGAAATGTTATGCATATTTTATTTTCAGGGAATCGTTCGAGTTTCATTAGTTGTTAGTAATTCGAAGAAATAAGAAATACTTAGAATAGTAATAATGGAGTAATTTTTAAACGTCATTCATTCAAGTACATAACATAGGGGGTCCAAAAAGGCCCTAGTTCAAAATACATTGTTAAAGGAACAAAATATAGACATAGGAAAATTAAACTGCAGGTTTTCTGGCTTGGAGCTCTTCTAGTTCTTCCTTGAATCTCTTCAGCAACCCTCTATAGAGCAGAACGAAACTGATTATGGCTGGAGGAGTGCTATCTTCTTTCAACTCTTCGACTGCGTCTCTTAACTTCCATGGTAATTCTTTAGCCTCCCAATTACAGAAACCTACTAGCCCGTCGAGCTTTGCACGGAACTTATCCCTATCTCCTTGCAAGAAGTCTATGGTCTTCTTAAAGGATTCGTAATCTTCAATCAAATACTCTCGTTCCTTTAACCATATGGAGTTGTCTTGGTGTAATGACTCTAGCTGGTTCTTCCAATAGCTGGCAGACTCTTTTGCGTCTCTTACTTCTCGACACTTTTCCTCCCATATCATGGGCGAAACCCTAGAAGCTTCGGTGGCTATATTCTTGAGTTGGCGTTCTTGATCTGTTTCAGCCTTTGCATGACGAACATAATTGGTGAGTTCTTTTATCTGAGCCCCAAGTGTATCTCTTATCGTCTTGTTTTCTTTCGTGGCCAGATGCCACCAATGTTCATTGTCTTGACATTCTTTCTGGGCTCGTCGTAATTGACCCTTAAGAGTATCTAGACAATGGTCAGCTTGTTCTAGTCCCACTTTGATCTTTTTTCTCTTATGCTCCTCTTTGTTGAACTTTTCCACATGTGCTTGAAGAAGTGCATCCTTTCTCTCAAGCTCCCACTTCATCGTGTTTTTCTCATTGATGATTTGTTGGAGTTTTATCTTCAACTCTTCATTCTCTTTTTCTAGCTTTGCCATGGTGGTCTTAAGTTCCTCCACTTCTTCAATAGGGACATGAGTGAGCCTAAGTTCAGGAAGAGGTACAGGTGTCCGAATGACGAATGGCATTTTGATCATCTCCACCCTTTCCTTTACCCAATGAAAATATGGTTCTTTTGTAATCCCGTTTGCTCTCCCCAAATTAGCTTTCCCTTTTCGATTGACGTTCTTCTAAGCCTCTCTGATTCGTTGGAACAAGCCAGGATTCTCAACCCCAAAGTCAGGCAACAAGAAAGCTTCCAAAGACCTTGCTTCTGAAGGGCCTTCCATTGGGTAGCCAAGCTATCTTAGTGATAGAATCGGGTTAGAATTTACGCACCCTTGAGTTCCAATAAGTGGTAAATTAGGGAAATCTCCACAGTTGAATATGATGTCCATGTTGATGTATTCTTTGGAATACCAAGAAAGATCTTCAGATCGGAGTGATCCCAATCTCAGAGGCCAACTAACATCTGTTTATTCTACCCAAACAACTGTCTTTGGAAGATGCTCAAGAAACCACTGATATAGTTAAGGAGCACAACAAGCAATCATTCCTTTCTTCTTGGTGTACCTATGGCTTATGTAATACTAAACATCAGCTAACAAGGTGGGAACTGGGTTTCCAGTAAGGAAAACAAAAATAGCAGCCATGTCTATGAAACCATCCATATTTGGGAACAAGACGATGCCATAGATGGCCAACCCAATAGCAGAGTAACAAGCGTCCCAACTTTCTGCTTTTAGTAGGGTATGAGCTCTTTCCAAGAGAAAACTTAGCAAAAATCCTTTGGTATTCCCTTTGGTCTCTAGGTTAGCCTCTACTTCCTTTTCGTCCATGTGAAGCGTACTAGAAATGATCTCAAGGGGAAAATATTCATTTATCCCTTCAAATATTGGCTTGTTCTTCATAGGAATCCTAACAAGACGCTCGAATTCTTCCAACGTTGGTGCTAGCTGGAAGTCTTGGAATGTGAAACATCTTAAAGGTAGGTCATAGAATTGAGCCAGAGTAACTAAAGCTGTATGGTCCACTCGTTGGTTAAGGATGCTAAGCAGATTGCCATAATTCTTCCTAAAGTTGATTCTGTATACCGAGTGCATATGAGAGACCTAGCCACGTAAGCTCCTTAGATCGGGATCTTTGAACTTGAAAGAGTAAATGTTCATTTTTCTTGATTCCATGTTTCTTGAATTCCTCCAACTTATGACACTCAGATTCCTTGGAAATAAAATAATATGAATGTCATGTTATGATTGATGTTATGCATGCCACAGGTAGGTCAATATACAGGTCGTGAGAGAGGGTATCCTTGGTTACTAAACAAAACCCTTTTGGGAGGATGATAAAGTTAAAAGGTTCCCAAAGTCATCAGTCACTATTAAGGAAAGTTATTGTCATGACGAAAGCTCATCCGCCAATAACATCCCCAAAAGAGTCTCTTCTAGGTGAGGCCTTCGTATGGTCCCAAAGAGGAAGACTCCTAGTGGGTCGATACTACACAACTCTCGAGTCCAAGGTTCTAATAAGGTTCTCATAGTCATAGATCGAGGTTTGGAATACTACTGTAAGGTAGTAATGCGCCCAAGGGATCTCATCTGATTGGGGCTTTCATATTAACCCAATAAGTCTGGGACTTTTCAGGTAAATACTACATAACCACCGGATATAATGGGTTAAAAGGTCCCTAGAGTTATTAATCCAACTTGAGAATACTATCATCGTGACGAAAACTCGTCGGGCAATAATATCTCAAGAGAATATCCTCTAGGCGGGGTCTTCGTATCTTCCCAACAAGGAAGACTCCTTGTGGGCGTCCACTACGCAACCACCAACTTAATCTTATGGTTTTTCTCAAACTCGGGTGGAGAGCCTATTTCACAAAGTATCACCAACCAGAGAACCCCAATAATACATAGCCAATAAAACACCATACAATAATTATGACATCATAATAACAAAATAAATAACAAACAAATAAACAAAATTTAACACATAATACATCAACTGAACTAAATTAGGCTTCACTCTCTTTTGCTTGGAGCTAGTCCCTAGCAAAGTCGCCATCTGTTGCATCTCGAAAAATGCGATTCCTCGCGATGGTCCCAGAAAAAATTACGTTCGAACAGAGTCGCCACCGAACTTTATTTATCCCAATAAAAGGATAGGAAAATATCGATAAAACCTTTAGGAAATGGAATAATGGTCGTCGCAGCCATATTCGGGTTTGGGAGTTGATTACCCAAGGGGAAGGTATTAGCACCCCTCACGTCTGTGGTACTCAACGGGAACCTTTTAGTTCTATTTTGCAATTGGAGTGTTAATTTATGTTTGTTTGTTTTATTCGAATAATTAGATTGTTAATAGAGATGGATGGAAATCTTAGAATGGGGGAAAATAGAGGTTTTTTATTAGTGTGCTCGTGAAGATACAGCAATCTCCTGCCTACGTATCCTTATGGTGTAATAAGGAAATCAGAGCATTCGTAGTTCGGGGAACTACGGTTGGTTGGTGTTTTTTTTATAAAAAACTTGTTTAGATCGCATTCAAAAGGCTAAACACTGGCTTGTCTACTCTCGGCGGAGGCTTAAGCACTAGTTTATTGTGCGCATTAGAAAGGATTAACGGTGTTCTTTCTGAAAATAGTTTTGGTCACGCGGGGGTGACAAGTTGGATTAATATGTTGGATACATGATTAGTTGAGATGTTTTTGGTTGGATGATGATTACTCGGATATTCGAGTAAGACAACTTGTATCCTAATAGTCGGGAAAGGGAATAGAAGATTCTAGACCACTTTCTTTTTCATCCTTAATTATAGAAAGGATTTGATAATAATTAAGGTGTTTTGAATGGATGACGAATACTCGGATAATCGAGTAATATAACTTGTATCCTAATAATCGGGAAAAGGAATAGAAGACTCTAGACCGTTTTCTATTTCATCTGAGTACTTATGAAAATAAGGTTGTATATGGTTGACGTATTTTAGAATGAACGATAAGTACTTGAATGACTGAGTAAAACAACTCATATTCAGGCATTTGAGAAGAACCGTTGAAAGCTCAAAACCATCTCCTTTTTCATATAGTTTGTTAAGAAAATGATTTGATTAAGTTGTATGTTTGTGGAAAAATGAAAATTGCTCGACTGACCGAGTAAGAGAACTCGTATTCAACCAATTGAGGAGAGAAGTTGAAAACTCAAAGTCAACTTCCTTTTCATTTAGCTTAATGTGAAAATAATTTGATTTAATCGGAGTTTGGGAGTTTGTAGAGGGACGACAATTATTTGTCTAACAAGTAAGAGAACTTGTATTCAAATAGTTGAGGAGAAAAATTGAAGACTCAAAGTCATCTCCCTTTTTATTTCTTATTATAAAAGGATTTGATTTGTTTGTGCTTGAGTGGATCAAAAATGACGATTATTCTACTAACCGAGTAAAATAATTCGTGTTAAAATAATCGAGGAGAGGAGTTGAAAACTCAAAACCATCTCCTTTTTTATTCCTAAATAAAATAGTATTTAATTATGATTAAGTATTTTAATTTGATTTAAATAAAGAATACTCCATGTTGGATCGAGGCTTTAGATTTGTATTTTGTGAATGAATTGAATTTATTTTGTGAATAGTTCATCTAATCGATTAACTAAAATCGAATAGGTCTCATTTTAAGAAGGCCCAAGAGTAAGCCATGTGAGGTTAATGGCGATGCTTTAAAAGCGATTGACTTACAAAGGTGTTTGAAAATGGGCTCGACTTTGAATCGAGAAATATGTGATTTTATTTTTTAAATAATTTAATATAGAAATTAGAGTGATTATGGGATAAGGGTTAATATGGAAATGTAACTCAGATCATGGTTCAAACGAACTTAGGAATTGCACAAGTGGGTTTAATCAAACACATTCAAGATGATATCTTAAACAAATTCTACAACTTAAAACAATGATTAATTTTCTATTAACAAATAAAGCATTTAAAATAAAAGTTGAATAAATAAAATAAAATATTGTTTTTTATAGCAATAATACTTTAATATATATTTTATATGTATATATGAAAAATGTAATAAAGAAAAATAATTGAACAAGCAAAACATAAAAGAAAATGGGCTAATGGTAAGAGAAGCCCAAATCTGGGCGCATTACAGAATGATGAGGGGGTTTTATTAGCCAAAAAAAGGTCTTTGAGCCCAATTTGAATTCCCAAAATTAAAGGGAGAGATGTTGAGCCCGATCCACTTTGTTGACCTCCAACAGATGCTATTGACCGTCAGATCCATAGATCTGACTTGGTCAAACAAAATAGTGAGATCTAATGGTGATGCATGGTAAGGAAACTATGGGGAGTCCATACAGGATTGCCTGGTTGACCAAGGTCAACCCAGGCGTGGCCTTCCATCATGGAGCCACTTCGCGCACATGCGCCCACCCCAAAATGACCATTTAAAAATGAAAATGGAAGAGAAAGCCTCATTTGCTCATTTCTTTCTCTCTCTTCACTCAAAACTTCTTCTCACGCTCTGCAATCTCCGTCCTACACCACGGCCAACACCTATCGGAGAACACGGTGGCGGCCGACCAACCGTGGCGGCGCCACCTTCTTCTCCGGCCGGAGAATCCAAATCCGGACTCCCTTTCCCCTAAATCCGCCTCAATCAACCGGATCGACAACTCACCACAAAATAATCAATCTCAAACTTCAATCAAACAACTCAACGTAACCAAACAAAACCTAAACTCTCTCCAAACAACAAATCCAAAGTCAAATAGCAACCAAACAGTTTTAAACCTAAACCCTAATTTTGAAATTAAGTCCCCCCACAGTTGTTATTCGATGAAATCATCAAGGGGTTTTTGTTCTACTTACAATGACTAATGCAATGATATGAAGTTTAAGCAAAAAGGAGAAGAAAACTACTTGGTTTGAGAGCGGTTCGTCAGCGAAGTCTCCCCGGCGAAACTCAGATAAGCTTTCCTTTCTCTAAATCTCTCTCCGTCTTCCTCTATTTTTCCTCTCTGAATGCTGTTTGGTTGTGTTTGAAACAAAAAAATATTTTTGATTTCTTTTTTCGTTTCTTATTATTCACAGTCCTCCCCTGTTAATGTGTTTTTCTCTTGGTATATATGATGAGTTTCTTAAGTCTTGAGATAACTTGTTAGGTTATCTTTTTCATCCTAGATTTTATGGGATTATTATTTTGTCGATTTATTGTTGTTTTGAACTGGTTGCGAAATACCTTTTTGGGTGTTTACTTTGGTTCTCTGTGCAAATCCTTAAACGGATTAACTTATCAATTATTTTCCAGCTTTTTTTAAGTGCTTATTTGAAAAGACTTTTAATCTTGAGTTGATTTTTACAGGTCACACAAAGGAAGTGACCTCTATTTTGGAAAGAAGTCTGCGCCTGCTTTAGTTGGATTAGGGCGCCTTGACCTTATGAGGAAGTTGGATTTGGCCGCTGCCTTTTGAAAGCTCTGCTTTCAAACTGTTGGATTTGCAGCAGTTTTTTCAATTTTTTCAAGTTCACTTATTAAGATGTACCTTTGGATTTTTTGGATAATTATGTAAATGCTTTTGGACTGTATGTAACATATTGGATTAGAATTTACTTATGTAATTAATCCTTTTAAATATTTTATTTAGAAACTTGTTTGGGCCTCAATGCAATAAAAATGGACTTTCACAAATGGTTGCCCCTTAGTTATGTTCATTATTGGCTTAAATAATTATTAAAGGAACAACACATACCATAAACATTAAAAGTCCAATTTCAACCAAAATGAGCCTTAAAACATTGTCCATCACCATAGTCTCTTCAAACAATTAACCTTAGCTTAAAACAAATACATGTTTAAAAAATGCAACTTGAATTTAGATATTTATGAAGGATTGAGACTTTGTCATAAACATTTGGGATGTGAAAAATGAGCTAATAACAAGTGATCATAAAAAAAATAATCATGGCTCTTAATACTTACTAATAAGAAAATGCACTTTGGATTAGTAATGTAAAAAGATTTGAACCACACTTTGCAATACTAATTATGGACATGTTGATGTGAGTGGGCCTCCTTTTTTTAAAACCAAAAGATCTTATGGATAAACCAAAATGGACCTTGTTAACCAATAAGTCCCAAAATGCGCATACCATCCCACGGTTTAGTAATAGCAATAAGAGACAAATGCAACAAATGTTTTCTTGAGTCATGTACAAGGATCTTCACAGATGACATGCTACTGAAAATTGGATGTCACTGAGGGCTGAGAAACCCTAAGATAGAGTTTATGCCTTAAGATAGAGTTCATGCCTTATAAAATCTGGTAGTGAATGCTGGGAAAGATTTTTCTTACCCGGACAAAATTAGGGTATGACAGATCTTGATTCGTGTTTATGTGCATAAATGATATGCATGTAATGATGTATGACCTACTTTTATGTATGAGGTGACGTATGTGATGCATGTTTGAATGAAAAAATGACTGGTTATTTGGGATTGGTTTCCCTTTTTCAAAGGCGATATCTTTTCTAGATACCAATGTTGGTTGTATTTGTTTTTATGAGAATGCCAACAAGGTGGACTTTGGTTTTTTCTAGTAACTGTCAATATGGGTTGGACTATTGGTTGGTGGAAGGATCTGACTTCTCGACACTCGGTAGTTGATGATGTTCTCGACTTCTTTTCCTGATGGGTCCGGAAGACCTGTAAATCAGCATAACGACATGATCAACGCATGATGGTTATGCTTTTGATATGCCTTAAGGATTCTTGTCAAGATACGATGTTACACTAGCATGAACTTGCGACATTTTCATTATGAACTCAAACAGTTACTAGTGTCTGACATAGTCTGCTTGACTGACTTGAAGATATGGAGGGAATTTGCCCCTTGCAAGTTGTCTTGCCCCAGTCTGTAGGGTATGTAAAGGAATTCTCCTTAAAAGAAAACTTTTAGGAGTGGTTATCCCATGACATGGTCTTTTGTTATTCCCATCTCTTAAATCTTGCAATGGTTTGCCTTTGATTAGCCGATTCTTGAAACGGTTCTCTTTAATCGACTGATCTTTAGGAGTTATTTTCACTGTACCCATGTGGTGATTTTCCCCTGATTGAGCCTTCGAGATTTGTCTTATACTGACTACTTCTTAGGTTAACATAATCATTAGATTTCCCCTGCCCCTGACTTATAAGGTCATGGGGTGGTTTTGATTTGTGTCGGTACTAACGATCACGTACCTCTCGAACTAACCCTTGTTGGAATTTCCCTGACTTCAAGTACTGACTGACAGTTAAGAATTGTTATTCAAGAAATGGTGATTTTAATGCAGTATTTATGCAAGTTTTGAAAAAAACAATCATTCATTTGGGAGTGTTGTGGTAGTGTGTGACGAATGGACCACGAGTTTAAATGCGATGCTGATTTATCTAGTGTGTGAGTGATACAGCGAAAATAGAACATTAGCAAACCTCTAGGAGTCGGTTTACGCAACCTTGTTGTAGTATGCTTTCAGAATAAACCCTACTTCAATTAGGTCTTTTGAGGGTTGTAACGTGGCTTGGTTCATGGTTATTGAAACAAAAGGATATAAGGCTCAAAGTTTATTTTAACCCACCCCTTCTTCATGATGATCTCCAATCCTACGCTCAGTTAATTCAACACACCCATTCAACTTTTAAGGGAGTTTGGCAGTGTGAGATCTTTTGGCAGTCATCTTATTTTTCTCTTCATGGATGTTGGTGACCCTTTGATTTTGGTATGGTGGTCACCGAATTTTGTTTTGCTTTGTTGAGGGTTTTCGTGACCTCTTTTGATTTTTGTTTTGATCCCTAACTTTTCCTTGGACTGCGTTTTGAAGCTTTTAGTCCGCCGAGATTGGCCTTATTTTTGCCTAGGTCTCCTCTTTGGGTGTTCGACTTAGCGGGCTCTTTCTTTGATTTTTTTTTTGAAAATTATGACTGCCAAGTCGTTGGTCATCGAAGAACAACCGACATAAATTCTGGATTTTGTATGGTTCCTTCGACACTTCAGGATGTGTGGAAGAATGGCATGTGGTTGATCCACATATGGGACATCTCATCTTTGTAATTCGAATGTGTAGTCATCTTAACTGAACACTACCATGCCCTAGGTTAAACATAAGGGTTTTATAGATCCGAAAGAAACTCCTGCTTCTAGGCTCGAAGTGGTTGACTAGGGATTAACTCCTTATCTCTCTGGTGTTTTGGATTTTGAAATAATGCCTGTACACCATTAGCAGGATTTTATCCGAAAGCATACAATCGAAAATTATGAGTATTTTGTTTTCGTCATCCTCCTTCCAACATTTACTAACAGTAGTATAATAAAGAAGGTGAAGTGGAACAATATGTGTTTGTGCTTTGCAAATGCAATAAATGAGAGAATATGAAAAGATTGATTCAAACCATGCATAATCATTCCATTAATAAGACCAAATACAAATAACAATGTTAAAGCAAACAATACTTAGACAAACAAGAACAAGTTACAAGAATGCGAAATGGTAAAAAATGGCACAACGATTGCCTTCATTCAAAGAAACGGGCCTTCATCTCTTGATTTTTTGTCAAGCTAGCTTCGTTAGGAATTATTCTGTTTGTTCAGGCTGATATGAAGCTCATCTTCAGCAATCCCTTTGACGAAATTAACTTACTGCTCTACATGCGCCGACATGGGGTTTGTCGCAACATTTGGCCTAACTGGCGTGAAAGAAACTGCTTTACTGTCAATCAGGTCTTGAACATTGTGTTTGAAGGCCTTACAATTATCCACTTGTGCCTTGGGGCACCCATGTGATACTCGCAATGAGCATTGGCGTCATAGCCTGGCGGATAGGGCGGAATTGCAGGCGTTAGCTCCTTCAAAGTGATTGATCTATCCTTTAGCAGGTAGGGAAGGATCTTGCTGTATGGTATTGGCAGAGGATTAAAATGTCTTTCTGGCCTCCTTACCCTCTGCTGGTTAGGTTGACGTTGTTGTGGAGCATGTTGCTGTTGATTTTGGTGTGGTTGGTAAGTTGGCTGCTGATACGGCTGCTGATACGGCTGCTGATATGGTTGTTGATATGGTTGCCGATATGGTTGCTGATATGGTGCTGGCGTGACAGCGGCATCCTGATGGTAAGGTATAAGAACATATGGATGTTCTCTATGTCCCCCTCCTCCCATTATAGCATTGGTCTGACCTTCTGGCTTCTTTGGGAGGTTGGGATATGACTTCTTCACTCCACTTGAAGCATTGATGGTGCAAGGCATCTTTCCTTTTCTGATCTGGCTCTCAATTCGTTCCCCCACAGAAACGACCTCAGCGAATGTTGGGAAACTGGATCCTACCGTTTTCTCCATGTATTGAGCATGAAGGGTCCCCATAAACATATCAATTGTCAAGGAGAGGAGGTTGGACACGAGCTGCAAGCTCCCTCCACCGTTGGGCGTATTCCTTAAATGACTCATTGTTGCGTTGAGTCATGTCTTGCAGCTGGGTGCGATTGGGCGCCAGGTCAGTGTTGTATTGGTAATGCTTGAGAAAGGCTTAAGTGAGATCTCTCCATGACTGAACCTGTCCCCTTTCTAGCTGCATATACCACTCCAAGGATGCCTCACTAAGGCTATCTTGGAAGTAATGAATCAAGAGTTGATCATTACTGATTTGGGCTTCCATCTTGCGACAGTAAGCTCTGAGGTGAGTTCTAGGGCAACTAATCCCTTTGTACTTGTCAAAATCCGGACTTTGAATTTTTAAAGAATCACCAGGCCTGGCACCAGACACGTATCAACGTCATCCAAACCGGGAGTAGTCTGAACCTCCAAGGACTTGAATTTATCTTCCAAAGCGTGGAGTCTCTCTACAACTGGGTTTAGGAGGCCTCCAACAATAGGTTTAGTGGGTTGTGGCATGAAGGAAGCATCATACTGATCTTCATCACCCATCACGGATCCATGTCGAGCATATGCAGCAGAATGTTCATGGGGGTTCATATTGACCATTGGAATAGGAATAGGGATAGGTCCTCCTTTAGGATGAGCAGGGTTACCATCGAGGTCAGTTACTCCAGAGATGCTAAGCAATGGGGATCCAACCTGAGCAGCAATTCTTCTGGCTTCGGCACTAATCTCATCATCTTTTTCCTTCTGGGCTAAGAGCAACATAGTCTCAAGCAAGCGATCCATCTTAGCCTGCGTGGAGTCAATGTTTGTCCTCATTGAAACTTGGTTTGCCTCAAGTTGTTCGAGTGTCATCTTGTAGTTGTGGCGTGTCTCGTACCGGTGTCGAGTAGTCAGCGTCACTGGAAAAGGGTAGAATATGGGGTAAGTTTCTATTTCTGGTTTAAGAAAATGATATGCAACCATGCTGATGATATGTAAATGCATGAAATTTGCCATGTTTTTCGCAAAGGAATACGAATACTCAAGATCATTCACACGTCGGGTACGTCAGGATAATAGGAAGAAGCATAGGTTTTTCTGATTACTAAAAACCCCAAAGGTAGGTTCTAAGGTTTGTGTTCTCAAGGAAAGAACTTAGAATCACAGATCATGTTCAAAATTTCCTCGCAATGGTGGGCTGACCACATCATGATGGGGGTTCTGAACTGATCTAATCTAAGTGGGATTCTCATATTGTTCTAACAGGGTGTAGACCCTTCGGTTCAATACTACACAATCGCCAATCATGAAAACAAACCTTAGGTTTAAGGCGAGGTTCCTAGAGTCACAGATCATATCTAAAATTTCCCCACAATAATGGGCTAGCCATATTGTGATGGAGATCCCAAACAAATCTACTCTTGGTGGAGTCTTTGTATTTTTCCAACGAGGTGTATACCCCTCGGTTCAATACTACACACCTTCGGGTTCTAAGTTTTTCTCAAATCTTGGGTATGAAGCTTGTCTCACAGCATACGTCAAGCCCCATATCATAGTATCAAAACAAATTACATACAAGCAAGTGACATAATGAGATACAGAGGAACAACATGAAAGAAAGGAATATCGTTTTAACATTCATAGCAAATTGGACTAAATTAGGTTTGACTCTCTCTTGCTAGGAGCAGCGGTCCCCGACAGAGTCGCCATCTGTCACATCTCGAAAAATATGATCCCTCGCGATGGTCGCAGAAAAATAGTTCGAACAGAGTCACCACCGAACTTTATTTATCCCAATCAAGGAATAGGAAAATATCGATAAAACCTTTGAAAAATAGAATAATGGTCGTCGCAACCATATTCGGGTTCGGGAGTCGATTACGCAGGGGGGGGGGTATTAGCACCCCTCACATCCGTTGTACTCAACGGGAACCTGCTAGTTTAATTTGCGATTTGAATGTTGTTTGTTTTCTTCGAGTAAATAAAGGATTAAAAAATAGAGATGGATGGAAACCTCAGAAGGGAGAAGATGGATGTTTTTTATTAGTGTGCTCGCCAAGATCTCACAATCTCATGCCTACGTATCCTTATGGTACAATAAGGAAATGAGAGCATTCGTAGTTCTGGGAACTATGATTTGTTGGTGTATTTTATGAATGACTGTGTAGATCGCGTTCTAAAGGCTAAACATTGACTTGTCTACTCTCGGTGGAGGCTTAAGCACTAGTTTGTTGCGCACATTAGAAAGGATTATACAGTGTTCTTTTTGAAAAAAGTTTCGGTCACGCGGGGGTGACAAATTGAATTAATATGTTAGATATTTTGTTTGATTGGTTTTGATCGCACGGGAGCGAGAAATTGGGTTTAGTATGTTTAAGATATTTTTGAGGAACGACGAAAGATTGAGCAATGTGGTGCACACCAATTGTTCAATTCTTTTGAGGAATAATAAGGCGAACGCCTCCTATTTCCTTTTTCGTTCTTTATTATTGAAAGTTTGTTTGCGAAAATCGAATATGCATGGTAGTGAAGTGAGCGCCTCCCACTTGCTTATTCAAGGAACAATAAAGCGTGCGCCACTCATTCCTTTATCCAAGTTTATTTAACGTGTTTTAATCGGAAGTCGAAAGAAAATCGAGCAATATGGCGAGCGCCAATCGATCAATTATTCGAGAAATGGTGAGGCGAACGCCTCCCATTCTTTTATCATCCGAAATTTAGTCTATTGAAATAAAATCTTTTAGAAGTTATATTTGATATAAGAAAATAACCTTGAGTTTGTATGATTAAGGCTTTAATCGGAAATCGATAATTTGAAAAATATGGCGAGCGCCAATCATTCAATTATTCGTGAGATGGTGAGACGAACGCCTCCCATCCTTTTATTATCCGATATTTCGAATTAAAAGGGTTTAGAATTTGTATTAATTTGAAAGAAATGATTTGAATATTGTGGTTGAAGCTTTAATCGGGTGACAAGAATTCGAGTAATATGGCATGCGCAAATCATTCGAATACATGAGAGATTGTGAAGCGAACGCTTCCTATATCCTTTTCATCCCAAGTTTACGTTAAAAGATAAAAAAATTAGAAGTGAAACTGTTTAGAAAAAAGGATTTGAATTTGCGTGGTTATGACTTAATCGGGTTTGAAATGAATAACTTGGCGTTGGACCAAGATTTCCGCTTATGAGCGAGATTGAATGGGTTTTGATTTAGAAATGATGTGAAGTGATGATTGTGAAAGAAATCGATCCACTTTTTATTTATCAAAATTAATTTATTTAAAATTTGATTCAGTTGTCTAATTAAGGTAATTAAAAGTAATTATCCAAATCATTAGATTAAAAATTGATATAATCCAATAATTGAGTTAATTAAAATTAATTAACAAAATTATCTAATTTAATTAGAATTTTAATTAATTAATATGTGACAATATTGAATTCTAAAATAATCGAATTTGAATCGGGAATCATGTGCTCATAAACCGGTTTGTACATAGCGACAACGAAATTGAAATGTCGTATGCAAAGATCAAAACAAGGTGAAAATATACAATTTATGTATTGAAATTTGGCGGCACATTGACATGAAATTGTCGAATCCACATATTTTATCCGATTTTTATTGCCATGAAAACTAAACAATCATAACATTATATTTATTTAAGATTTCAAAAAATCGAATACCAATAGCCTTGAAACAAAATCCAGGAGTTACAATGTAAGACCGAAATCAAAACAATCATGCTTTATGTTATCATCTTAATCATTTTTAAAAAAACAAAAATAAAATAAGTGATATAAGATCTAAAACATTATTTGATGAAAAGTAACCCACTTAATAATATCACTATACTACCATAAACAAGCAATCATAATATTATATTAATAGCTACAGTAACACATGCTTGGAAACAAACATCAAGAAGAAAAGAAACTACATAAACTTTAGTGGGACATCAACCACCGTGCATTTCAACAGTGCATCATCAACACAACCGAATCCCAACACAAACATAGCTTTAATCAAACGGGATCTCGTAAATGAATTATACACGTATCAAACCGCAAATTATTAACAAAACTTGGATTTCATAAACGACTAACAATATTCTTAAATTATCTGAGTCAGAACTTGTAACCAAAATTAACTAAAACAAACAAACGCATTCAACACGCTTTTGTAATTTCCGTTTAGTACACAAATCAGAACACACTCGAATCCATAGTTAGACTACAACAACGAAATATTTTGTTTCGAATCGTTCCCGTCGTGTTGAATTTGCTACTGGGTAGTATCTATCAAGGTTTTATGGCTGCTCCGTCCGGAAGAACAAAGTTGGTGTGCGGATTTGAATGGGTACGCGGTGGTTCTTTGAATCAAGGTCTCCAAGACATTCCAAAAAACTAAATCCAATGGGCCGAAATCATTTCAATAGAACCCCTGCATCGAAATCACAATAACAGTAGAGCAACATGCTAAGTGCACGATCGAAACATCGCCATCAACATCGCCGACATGATAATGCATGATTTCTTGGCTGTAATGATGTGCTGAGGCGTTCCTGATTGAAAATAGGACCGAGTCTTGTGGAGAGCGTGGCTGTGAGTGTTGTTGTAGTGATAACCGTAAATAGAGAGGGATGAGCAGCGGATCAGAATCGAAGGTGGTTTCGAGTTGTCGCCGGAACGAGAAACACAACGGAGAAAGGAGATTTATGGTTCACCGATTTGGAAACAACGAAGAGCGTTTGAAGGTTCGTTGCGGTTCCCAATTTATGGATCCTAAAATTGGAAGGTAGAAGGAGATGTTGAGTAAGGTGGGTGTCGCGAATCGCGACGGATTTGATGGAGATGTGAATCACCGATGACGGTTGGATTTATGGTGTAGAAAGGGTGGTGGTTGTGAGGGAAGGGAAAAGATGGTGGTGGTGCGTCGGAGGTAGAAGACGGTGAGTATGATGGTCGGTTGAAGGAAAAGATTCCGGCAGAGGGTTTGGAGAAGACGATGGAAGAAGATGAAGAGTCATATTAATTTTTTTTCTTTTTCTTTTCAGTCTTTCTTTTTCTTTCCTGGGTCAGAAGACGCGTGCTCAAGAAGAGGAAAGGTTCTCTTTTCTTTTATTTAGCGAGAGAGGGTAACGTGAGGTGGGTTTTTTTATTCTTTTTTTATTCTTTTTTTTCGTTGGGGTGAGTTGTCCCTTGGTCCCCCCCTCTTCTCTCTTTTTTACCGTTTTTTTAGTATGGAGAGAGATTGAGTGGAACGTGTATTAGCTAGCGTCTGCTTAATGAAATCCAATGCTTAAATATATTTTATTTTTTTGCAAACAATCATTATTAAATGAAATATGGTCATTACAAATTTCTAACCAATTATTTTAAATTAAATAAAATAAAAATCTCACATTGTTTAATTTCAATTTTTGAACAAAGAAATAAAATGATCGATTATAAATAGAAATCATATATAAATTTACTCGAAAAAAATTAATTGAGTGCATTAAAATGATCAGCGTGAAATATACTTATTGAAAAAATACAGCGTTTCTTTTTATTTTAAAATAAATTTTCATCGGTTAAAAGACTCAGGCGAGTTAAAATGCAACTGAAGAAGTCGTCGAAAAATTTAAGGAGCACACCAGTTTAAACTACGCGAATCGTAGATTAGTAATACTGGCTTCTGCAAGTTTAATTTCGAAACTTTTTACCCGCTGATTTTGCACGTACTTGAGAAATGATTTAACCAATTTGTCTGTATATTCAAGAATTTACTCCGACTGATATTTTAAGCATTATTCATGATGAAATGCATGTCATGTTGTACATATGATGCAGTTTAGAAATGAAATCCAATTTTAAAAAATGCCTGGAAAAATACGGGGTATGACACACATAAATTGTCATATTATTGCAAAAAGTTTTTGATCATTTCAGGTTATTATACTTGAATTGTACATTGAAAAAGAAGATCAATTTTTTTATTGGAATAGATTCAAGAACAACTTCATTTATTCATATTGGTTCAAGAGTTGTAATTGATCACCAAATGTATGGTGACTTGACTTGTCTAGAAAGTGTGTGTACTTTCTAAGAGTCTTTGCAAAGAGAAAGTACTATACTTTATGTTTGTGTTGTAAAAGTTTCTTTGATTTGGCGAGGTTCAAAGTACACCAGAGTGGTGGTGTTTGTGAAAATAACCTTTGAATTAGGTTGATTCAAAGTCTACCATAGGTTTGGTGTTTATGTTAGAAGATAATAAGAGAGGTCTTGGTG
The DNA here is from genome assembly GCF_024323335.1 of Lathyrus oleraceus. Taxonomy (NCBI): domain Eukaryota; kingdom Viridiplantae; phylum Streptophyta; class Magnoliopsida; order Fabales; family Fabaceae; genus Lathyrus; species Lathyrus oleraceus. The sequence goes on along the minus strand of NC_066579.1, from coordinate 273,586,195 downwards.
TGAGGCTTCTACAAAGATCTAACATAGTGAAAATCCTTCATGGGGTGTGAAGGGACTAGACATACCCTTGTTTGATAATGATAGCTAGTATATATATATTTGTGTCATTTAGTCTTTCTGTACTTTTATTTTTCTGCATTAACATTCATATGTTCATCATTATTTTCCCACTCTTAAAATTCATTATATACTAAGAATTGGTATCAGATCAGCTTAAGATAAATTTCTCCTTGATCCTGAAAATATGGCTTCTGTCATCCTATTTTTATAGATGGTGGCAACAACAACAAACCTGCATGTTTCTATGGTGAATATTATGAATTGTGGAAAATTCGCCTGCAAATGCATTTAGAAGCACTAGGAGAGAAAATATGGGATATTGTTAAAAATGGTCCATTCATTACTACAACGGTCATAAACAATGTAGACCAAATAAAGTTTAAAGGCTCTTAGAATAATGCCGACAAGAAAAAGTGTTGTAGGAAAAGAAGACAAAGAATGTTCTTGTATATGCAATAGGTATTGAGGAATTCTTTCGTGTAGCAAATTATAAAATAGCAAAAGAAATTTGGGATTGATTAGAAGTGACACATGAAGGCACGATAAAAGTAATAAGATCCAAACAAAACATTATATCATAAGAATAAGAGATGTTTAGAATGAAACCTTGAGAAACAATCCTTGATATACAAAAGAGATTCGCACATTGGAAAAATCATTTGATGGTACTTGGAAAAATATTCACCAATGATGACATAAATTGCAAAGTTCTTAGATCGTTTACAAGACCATGACAACTAAAGGTAACAACTATATCAGAAAAGAAAAATCACTCCAAAATATCTTCGGCAACATTGTTTAGTAAACTTTAAAAACATGAAATAGAACTTGAAAGCCTAGAAAATCCTTCACCAAGTGTGAAGGAACTAGACGTATACTTGATTTATAAGGTGAACTAGTAATTTATTCTTTCTGCTATTTTATTTTTCGGCATTAACATTCATAAGTTCATCATTATTTTCTGGAAAAATAAAAGAAACCGAACATTTGCAAAATAACGAGAACAATTCCTATAATCTAATTCACCCATATTAGATTGCAATATAAAGTAATAAAAACATATGCATATAACACCATTACTCTTCCTCCTTTCCATCAAACTCAAGTTGCTACATACGGTAAGAAAGGCCATCAAATTGGTGGTTAATAGAGTCAAACTTGTTGGTCATTAAGGTTTCAAGGGAGTCAATCTTGTTGATCATTTAGGTTTCCATGGAGTTAAGCCTATCCATAACCATTTGGCTGGTGATCGTTTCGGTTCCTGAGGATCCAACATCAAATATAGGAAAATCACTCTTGTGGACAAAGGCTTTGCTCGCTTCATGCCAAAAAGTTTCTAGTCCAAATAAAATATTGAAACTAGCACATTTTCTTTTTACACTAACAAACAAGCTTCTCCATTAAAATCTAAACCAAAATTAGAGAATTTTGGTTACTTCCGTGGCATATGGTAACCTTGAAGCTTCACTCGACTGATACAATTTTTTATAACAAAATAGGTCAAATCCATAGGAATACAATTTTGCAATGCAGGCATAATATGCATTTCAAATTCTGTCAGCTGAGAGTAGTTTCTTGCTTTAGGAACAAAATATAGCATATAAAATTGTGTAAAAGCCTGTTATCTATAGTGAGATTTTCACCACCAAATATTGTTCTAGCATAATTTGAATTTTCCCTTCCCCTATTATTTTGAATCGCAAATTCATCGAGTCGACAAATAGACACATAGAGCACAAATATTTTCCATGCATAACAAGATTGCAATAAAATAACCTTACTAAGTCAACGTATATCATACCAGAGTAAAATGATAGTTCTCTCTAACTTTTAAAATATACGCAACTCCACAACTGAAAAATTTGAAAATCTTTCAAGAGTACAATATTTGAGAGTGATGAGCGTTTTTTTCCCGGATACATGGTTCTGAATTTTAATTTCTTCTTGAGTATGCATGAGATGTGGGAAGTCTGTTGGATTTGGCCATTGATTCCTTCTATGTGGAAGACCCACATATGTGTTCTTTGTTCTTGCCCACTTCTCCTTGAACTCATGGTGAAAATGGAATTTTTGGGGATTTTTGAGATTTTTGGTTTTGGGAATTTTGAGAATATTTAGAAGTGAAGACAATAATAGGTAGTATAGGATTGAAGGATTTAGGGTTTGATGAGATAATATTGCTTTGCAGATGAATATATGAGAGTTTTCAGTAGTGATAACATGAGCTAAGATGTGTGGTATTCTCCTACACTATTTCGTTGTGGTGCCCTTGGTGCAAAGAAGATGTGTGATATGCCATTTTAATCACAAAATTGTTCAAATGATGAATTTTGAAACTCTCCACACCATGGTCACTTCAAATTTATACAAATATTCATGAATTTTTCATTTTGAACTAACTTTGTATATTTCTTATACCCATGTCAATAATAGCTAATGCATAGTGATTTCCACCAAATCTTTTAGTCCAAGAGGGACTAAATAAATCCATGTGAATAAATTGAAGAGGTCTTGACGTAGGGACAAGGTTATTAGCCTTGAAAGAAACTTTGGGCTGCCTAGTTTTCTGAAATGCATTAAATAATTTATCTTTGACAAATTTCATGTTTGGTAAACCAATAACAAGATCTTATTTTACTAATTTATTTAGATGATTCATATAAATATGAGAATTTTTTTTATGCCAAAGCCATGCATCATTATTATTGTACAGCCATAAGAAATTTTAGTTTCAAAGATAAATCATTGATAGATATTATGAAAATAATATTGGGTGACATACCTACTCTTCCGATACCAATAATTTTCCTTTTGTTATTATCTCGATAAGTGACAAATCCTTTATACTTTAAGGTCAAAGATGAAAACTTTGATTTGTCTCCCATTGTGTGTTTACAACTTCCATTTTCAAAATAACACATGTTCGTTGTGGTCTTTAATAATTCCTACAAAAACAAATTAAAAATTTGTTAGGTACCAAATGTGCTTTTGGCTTGGGTGTGTTAGTTTTTTTCTTTATCCAAACATACTTTTCACTTGGAACACGAATATTTCTCATATAGCAAGCATTTGGGGTATCACCCTTTGAATTATAATAAGAGCATGAAGGTTTACTAAAATACATATTTCTTTGGTATTGTTACAAATTATTTCTCCTATAAGTTACTTTTGGTTGAAATTTATCTAGCACCTTCTTGGTTTTAAAGTAGTCTTACTTGAATTAGGTTTTGTAAAATTGGGAATATCCAAGACCACTTTTATCATTTGCATTTCTCTGTTTTCTGAGAACACTTTTCAAATCAAGTTGGCATTTTTCATTTTTTTTATCACTAATTCATCAATTTTTCATTCAAAATAATTAAATTTAGTACATGTTAAATTTTTAAATTTGTCTAATTCAACTTGCATGGTATTAGTCTTATTTTCTAGACATAATATTAGCCTTATTTTTCTAATTCCACTTGCATGGTATTAGCCTTATTTTCTAGATATGAAGTTATATTCTTTTGTTTTGTATATGTCTAGAACCAGTCAAACATTCAACATGTCACTCAAAAAACTAATTTTGTAATTTATCATATGACGATTTATTACCAGTCTCAAAATCTCTAACCTCTTTGTCTTCGTCGTCGAAATGATGTGAGGTCATAAAGGAGAAATTTTCTCGTTCTTCATGGTCTATATCTGAGGATGCACTTACTTCATTATCTTCCCATGCTATATGGGCTTTCTTTGTTCTAAATTCCATCTTTCCTTTGAATTCATTCTTCTTTTGGAGAGATGGGAAATCAAACTTGATATGTCATTGTTTCTCATATTCGAGGCAAGTAAAATTCTCATTTGAAGTAGGTCTTTCATGCCTCTTTGAAAATTTATTTACTTGATAAAATGTCATCATTTTAGCTGTCCTTAGAAATTTAATGAACTTCTTAACAAGTAAACTTATGTTTTCATCTTCATTTGAATCATCATCTTGTTCATTTACTTTTGATTATGCTTTTAAAGAGATATTCTAATATTTCTTTTCATGTTCTTCATGTTGTTCTAATTTATCAAATTCTAATTTAAGCTCTAGTATTTTTCCAAAACAATGTCGTAGATGTCAGTTTGGATAAACTCTTCGTTTTAGAAATAACCGTTACTTTTGATTGTCATTCTCTTGTTAGGGTTCTAAGGACCTATGTATTTAATTCATAATTGGTGATAGTTTTTCTTTAAATAGACAAATGATTCGTCAAATGAGTGAACCTATTTTGAAAATTAAGTATCTTTTCTTTCAGTTGAATTCTAAACATCTCATATTCTTGAGAGAGATAGAAAGATGGGAAGAGAGAGAGTGTGTGTATGTGTATGTGTGTGTTTAGTTTAGATCTTTTGACTTCTCTGTACTTTTGTGTGTGACTTCCAAATTTTTCTAAATTTCATTAGTGGTTTGAATAATAAACACTCTAAATAACCCATTCATTCCAAAGGAAGATGCTAATATGTTTTTATCTTTCTTATCAAGAAGAATTTCCTTTTTATCATCATAATTGTATGTATCTTCAAATATTCGTTGACTTACACAATTAACAAGTTAGAAAATATGGACAACTTTTGACTAATTTTCATACTTCCGCCCCTTGTAATTCTATAAACATTTGCATTCTAATTTTCGAAAAATTATAATACTCACCAGGGAAACATGGTGGTCTATTGACACTACCTCTTTCTAATAGGAATGCTTTTGCAAAAGTCATTTTTACTTGGATTTAGGGGCAATTTATCCAACTCTTGCTCTAATGTCAAATATAAGTATGAGAATCAATCTATGAGGGGGTGAATTATATTAGATGGATTTTATTTTTGTTTTTATTCAAAGTTTATTATCTTTTAATTTTTCCGAAAATAAGTTGTTTATTGAAACTTTAATATGAATGAAAAATGCTAAAAATTAAAAGCATAAAAGTAAAAGAAACACAATCATTATACTAGTCCCCTTATCAATCATGGGTACATCTAGTCTCTCTACTCCTTAGAGGATATTACACTATGGTTAGATCTTTGTTCAAGTCTTCAACCAGACCTTCTGACAATATTATAATACACAAGTAAAAATGAAGAACTCTAATTTCTTTTACAACACCTTAACACCACATACTTGATGATTAAGTTAAAACACACACTTTAAATAATTTTAAATAATGTTGGTCTTGCCTTGATTCTAAGTTGAATAATTTTCCCCTCTCTTTCAGAATATTACAATCCAAACTACTTGGTATTCATATACCACTTTTCCTTCTTTGCTTAAACTTGAATTTTTAGTTCACGGCATCATGAATGCTTATGAATGATGATGCAAGAAATATTTAGATAAAGTGAGATATGATTTTTCTCAGCAATTGAAAGTGTGTTATAACATAGATTTCAACAAGTACCTTCTTTTCTCAAATTTCACTTAAATTCCAATTTCATACAATCTTGATCACCTTCCTTTATGATACACATGATTCTTTTTGTTCATTTTTTCTTTCATAATATTTGTCCTCATCAAAATTATACTCGATATAAGATGTATTTTTCATAACCCTATTGGTTTTGACTAATAAAGCATGTGCTTCTATGTCTAAATGACATGCAATATGACACATGATCAAAGTTGGATCTTTATGAACACTTGAGCATAATTAATGAAACTTGTTGACAATGTTGTTTAACACGAGTAAAAAAAGACCATAAGAAAATAAGATTGTTTAGGTTCACACTGAAATAAATAGCCAATGATTGATTGAATGTATTTTTGAGCGGTACCGTTTGAACTTAAAAAGATCTAGAAGACTAATTTATGGAGAGTTTTTATCCATAAAGAAAGTTTAAAGACACAATGGAAGAAATTATCAACTCTGGGCAAGGTGAAGTACAGTCTCTTATGATTCATGGTAGATGTTTGATGATGTGTTTTAATGCACACTCGTTTACTATGTGCTACGACAATTATTTTCTTTCTAATTTTCTTTATATTATTTTTAGTATATTTTCCAAATTTAATTTAATTTTGCTCATATTTTATTTATGTTATTTATTTTTTGAATAAGAAGTAATTTGACACTTTCTCACTGTGAATATCATAACTTGAGCTACAAGATGTCGTTCGAGGCGTTCTAATATATGTTGAAAATCTAAGAGAAAGATGTACAAGTTTGATGTTGAAGCCAAAAGCGAATTCGGAGTGTAGAAGAGTCGAATTATTATTTTCGTGCTAGACTTAATAAATAAGTAATTTTTTGGGCCGAATTTTTGTGTGTCGGGCCAGTTGCACTTAGAGCCCTACTTTTCTTGTTTTATTTAAACAAACACGCATTATTAGTGCCAGGTATTCAATTTTCACGAAGTCAAATTAGACGGCCGCTGAGAATTCTATGGAGAGATAAATTCTATATGGTTGATCTACTTAATCTAGTTTCCATCAAGACTTTGAGGTTTTTTTACCTTTATCAATTCTATTTCTTTTCTTTTTCAATTATGTTATATGAATTCCAGATGCTTAATTCGATATGTCATAGAGAAGTTTTGATTAAATTCGATTGGTTCACTTTCCTTAACCATAATCGCGTTTAAACATAATTTTTCATTAATTCACGTAATCTTTAGGTGTTTGCTTAATTAGGAAAATAGGCGCCAAAACCATATAATATCAATTTCATTTGTTCAATAGATATTATAATCAAATAGGGATCGAATCTGCTTAGGAAATTGGTAAGGTGGTAACTAGTGATAAGTCGAAAACTGAAACAGTAGATTAGCTTGTTAATATTATTCGTAATAAAATTCTCTTAGTCATAATCATAATCAAAAGCCTAAGCCCCAATTTGTTTCAATCAGTTGGTTAAAATAATCAAATTCCTTGCGATACGACTGGAGTGTGTTGATTGTGTTTTTAAGTGTCAGGTTTTTGTTATCGTCTCCACAGGGATTGTGAGATATCGACGTCGTTCGACAATTGTTTCAATTCTTAACTCGTAGTAACAAGGGGGTTTTGGTTTTAGTCACGGTATCTTGCATAAAAGTGTGAGAAAATACGGTAAAAGATTTGGTTTTAATATTTGAGAAATATTGCCAAAGTTAGGGTTCGACGATCACTTTGCATGTATATGTTCGATCAACAAAACTTATAAACTCCTTTAGATGATAAACTATTTCACAAAGTCCTCCCAATGTGTTTATCTGTAACACACATTGTGAGTTTTCCCATTTTGATCCATTGTTTATCTCTAACACAATCTATCAAAATGACAACTTTTTGGTTCAACTTTATGGTGAACAAATTCATTCATTACTATCTCTAGCTAACAAACAAGATTGGATGAAAACCTAGGTAAAGAGTTGGTAAACATCTCTCGATCATAAACCAACACAAAGAGTTATAGATAAAACAAAGTTTTCACCATATATTCATCATTAAAGAGTTTACAAATGAAGATCATCCCATTTACATACAAAGCTAATGATTATCTACATCTAACCTTGACAAAATGAAGAACTTAGCTACTCATTTTCATGGTAGCTTGGTCAACAAGTTTCGGAAGAAGGTTGATCAACATCCGAGTCGAATAATCGAGATTGGATGGGAATCCATCTTCTTTTTGTGAAAGATTGTTAAGAGATGAAGAGAAATGATTTCTAGGTCACAAAGTATCTCTAGAGCAATGCTGGAAAAATATCTCAAAAGTACAAAAGTATGGAGGTGTAAAGTATGGCTCCAAAAAGTAGCCCTTGCTACTTATAGTGCTGCTACTGAGCTGTCATGCTCGCTAGGCGAGTAGAATGGCTCGCCTAGCGAGCCCCAAAATAAGGCACCTGAGGCACCTGCGCCCAAAGAAATATCCTTTGCCAGATTGGCATGTTCGCTAGGCGAACAAAACCTTCGCTAGGCGAAGCCCACGCTTCACCCTTTGCTCCAGCGAGCTTAGGAGGTTTTGCTACTGGAATTGCTCGCTGGGAGCTCGCTAATGGCTCGCCTAGCGAGTGAGTGCTGGCTGCGCTTTTGACCAAGTCTGGATGTGTTCGCTACACCCTTCGCTGGCTGCTCGCCTAGCGAGTTTGTTGATGTTTGCTACTGTAAAATACTGGAGCTCTTCGCTGGGTTCTCGCTGGGTGCTCGCCTAGCGAGCTCTTCGCCACAGCCCTCGCCTAGCGAGCAAGCTGATGAATGCATCCTTTTTTGGTCCCTTTGCCAACTTTCTTGTGGCTTCATTTTCTATTATTTCATGCCTAATTCCTACACAATAACACACAAATCAAAGGTACCAAGATCGTTTATCATTGTATTGCAATTCATCAAAAACAAAGGTGGTTTCAAACATTTTAGCAAGGAAATGGAGTGAAAGATGCCCATATTTGATAGCTCAAATAAGCACTTTTGGGTATCTAACAACTCTCCCCAACTAGATTCTTGCTTGTCCTTAAGCAAAGTATGCCTCTTGAAGGACAAGAGGATTTGCATTAAGAAAAAGGTTTCTCCGAAATCGGATAAAACGGCTCAAACACAAGCGAATCAGCAGATACAAATTTCCAACGGTTAGAATAAAATAATACACAAGAACTAAAACTTAGTAGCAATGCGAAATATGTATCTATCCACAACAATATTATTTTGAATGAATCATCCTATCTCTCCTCTTCGAATAAGGATTGAAGAAATTACGCGTTTGCAACCGCGGGAATAATCTCACTCTCCAACAAACAATGAAGAAATCAATTCAATTCATACAATGTCTAACAATTATAAATGGTAATATGGAAGCACGAAGATCACCAAGGACTTTTCGGTTGAAGCTTGGTTAGGTTAACAAACAAGGGTCATTTCTAAGGTCATTGAAAATGAAATTGCCGATGCAAAAGAGACATTCACTGTACATTATTCACACATCTCAACTTCGTTCCATTTGTTTCTCATTTGAAACCTTCACAACTCTTATTTCACAACTCAATTTTTGTTTTTCACTATTTTTCTTCCAAGCAAGCATTCATTTTCATTTTCTCTATTTTTTTCTTTTCTTTCCCATCATATTTACAAAACAGATGTTTCTCTTTTCTATATTTTATATATATATATATATATATATATATATATATATATATATATATTTTATGCTTGCTCGATTTTTCAAGAGTTGTGGCACTTACCGATTCTCATTTTCGTTCTCCGCAACTTATTTCTTTCTCACCCTAAGTGAATGCTCTTGACTTTTTACGGCAAAAGAACAATTATCAAAATTTTCCGGGTTTCAAAAAAAAGATTTTTGAAATCTCGCTTTGTTTCAAGCTGAGATTCAACTGTTTAAGCTCAAAGGGGTTAACGAATACTCTCTCTGCTCACAGGTAAGTTGTATTTGGAACTGGTTGTGCTCGATAGAAAACAAGTGCCTTGATCATTTCTAATTGCTTCCACATATTCACAATAATAAAAGACAAAACATGAATCAAATGAATCAACAAAGCTTATTAGAATCCAGCATTTAAGTGTACAAATGGAGGTTTCCTCACAATTTGTGGTTTTAAGTCCTAGATGAAACATTCATTCAATTATGTTGCAAAAAGACAATATTCAATTACAAAAAAGAGTAAAGTTCTTAATGCATTCTAAAATTCTAGCCGGAGGTAACCATGTACCTTAGCATTATTCACTTGTTTATTTTTATCATTGCCATCCAAGCTCGGATGCACCTTCATTGGATACTTCTTTGAGGAGCAACCAATCTAGAAGCTTTGACACTCAACCAACCAAAAATTTATTAAAACAGAAGAAATTTAAAACATAAATAATAACATTACTTCAAAATTTAAAATTGTTCATGGGGGACAAAACACCCCAAAAGTACATAACCAAAATCAAAATACACAAATCTGAAAATACAATAGAAATAAAACATAATATGAAAAATAAAATAAACTTAGCCCTCCAAGGACTCATAACCCTCATCACTACTGGCTTCAGAACCGGTAGCCTCATCATCATCATCATCATCATCTTCAGCAGCACCAGAAGAAGCACCAGCACCTGCTGCACCAGCACCCGCTCCCTCTCCAAACACAGGCCTGTCCACAGGCCAGCTAGCGTGCTGCAGAAACTGCTCACGTGACATCATAGAATGCTCACCGGAGGGGTCGCGCATCTGCAACTGTAACAGCTGCATAGAATCGTGCATATCGAGCATGACGCGCTGAGTTGCCGCCATCCAATCCCAGTTGTAGTTACAGACAGCCTGCTGGAAAGGATCGGATCCTAGAGTAAAAGTATCAGGACCATCAGAAGCCCCGGTAACCTCAGCAGCTGAACTACTTCTTACATTCTTCGGTTTGCAGTATTTGGCCACGTATCGGTCATCAATGGCCGGCGGGATCCTTACTTGACCCTTAGAGGGTAGCCTCACCCTCGCTTGCTGGCACAAAGCCATGATTAGACAAGGGAAAGCCAGGGGACAATTCACTCGTGCCCCCGACTTTAGCCCGCTTTCAATCACAGACTTCAACTCCAAAGCAATAATCCTCGCCATATCAATCTGGATATTCGTGAGGATGCTGTGTACCAAGTGTGCCACTGGGATTGGCACGGTAGTAGTATGAGACTTGGGTTTGATGTTTGTAAGAACCAACAAAAGGATCAGTTGAGCCAAGGGAATCATGTCCTCCCTATGGTATCTCATCGGAACCCAGATGGGTTCAGCTCAACGGATTTCCCTTCCAAAAGCAGGGCAGCAGAAATTGAATCGGTATCCCGGTGAAGCCTTAAATCTTGGTGGTAGGTGTCTCTCTCATTGACTCCCAGATGGAGCGGTTCACCCAGGACACGGTTAATTGCATCCCGATCGAACGCAACAGGACGGCCGGACACTCTAGACGTCCATGTGAATGGCTCGTCGTCGTTCAGCAGTGCGTTCGCGTAGAACTCACGCACTGTTGCGATGTCGTAATGCTCCAGGGGGGATATTAACCGGTCCCACTTTTTGCTGTTAATCAACCCGGCGAATGTACGGTTCGTGCCTTCAGGGTTGATTATAAATCTCTTTTCCGGAAAAATCTTTCGCTTTTCCAAAGCAACATATCTTGCTGCTTGCTTTGGCCCGACAAATTTGTCGGTGTCGAATTGTATTGGTACGGGACGGGAAGTGTTCCCGCCCTTTCTCTTTTTCGAAGCTCCGGACCTGGATTCCATTTGCACAAACATAGAGAGGAAACAACACAACACAAAACAGATTAGAAAGCAACACATAATTCCAACTACTGTCATGGTCGCTGCTGCTTCGCCTAGTGAGAACCTAGCGAAGCTTCGCTACAGGTTCGCGTAGCGAAGTGGCAGCGAATGCTCGCCACTGATTCGCCTAGCGAGTTGCTAGCTAATCTTACGGGTTTTTGGGTTCTGCAATGTTTACACTGAAATTTTGGCAAAACCCAAGGTCTCATGGTATCTATTTCAGAACAAAATGATTTATCAAGAAAGGCATCGTTCTAAGGTACATGCAAATCTACACCCACATGCAAAACCTAATGTACCCATTCCCCCAAATTCACCCTAAATGACATATACATCAGAAATTTACAAAGTTAAAACATAAAGAAATGGAATTAGGGCAAACCTTAGTGAAAGAGATTGATTGAATTTGAAGTGCACAGTGAGGTTTGCAATGCAATGTAACCGTTTAGGGTTTGAGTGAGATGAAAAGTGAGAGAGTGTTTGTGAGTGCTACAGTTCAGAGTTATAAAAAGAAAAATTGCACTTGGGCCCAAAAGAGTGGCCTGCTGAGAATTAAATGAGTGCTGCCACGCAGCGCTCGTTGCTGCTTCGCCTAGCGAGCAGCTAACGAATCCGCTCGCTACTGCTTCGCCTAGCGAGCATCTAGCGAGCATGACAGCATTTGCTTTTTCAAAAATAGCATTCCTGGTACATTCAGCAAGGTTTAACAATTGGAATCCCAATACGACACCACAGAAAAACTATAAATACTTACAATGTTGGGGTACCTCCCAACAAGCGCTTGTTTAAGGTCGGATAAGCTCGACGGTGCGATGCTCACAAAGGAGCATCCAAAGAAATAGCACAGCTCTCGCGATCCACATGACCGCCGAGATAAACCTTCAAACGTTGGCCATTAATGGTCCAACTCTCCTTCTTTTCCATGTCCTCAATGACAAAGAGTTATCGATAAAACAAAGTTTTCACCATATATTCATCATTAAAGAGTTTACAAATGAAGATCATCCCATTTACATACAAAGCTAATGATTATCTACATCTAACCTTGATAAAATGAAGAACTTAGCTACTCATTTTCATGGTAGCTTGGTCAACAAGTTTCGGAAGAAGGTTGATCAACATCCGAGTCGAATAATCGAGATTGGATGGGAATCCACCTTCTTTTTGTGAAAGATTGTTAAGAGATGAAGAGAAATGATTTCTAGGTCACAAAGTATCTCTAGAGCAATGCTGGAAAAATATCTCAAAAGTACAAAAGTATGGAGGTGTAAAGTATGGCTCCAAAAAGTAGCCCTTGCTACTTATAGTGCTGCTACTGAGCTGTCATGCTCGCTAGGCGAGTAGAATGGCTCGCCTAGCGAGCCCCAAAATGAGGCACCTGAGACACCTGCGCCCAAAGAAATATCCTTTGCCAGATTGGCATGTTCGCTAGGCGAAGCCCACGCTTCACCCTTCGCTCCAGCGAGCTTAGGAGGTTTTGCTACTGGAATTGCTCGCTGGTAGCTCGCTAATGGCTCGCCTAGCGAGTGAGTGCTGGCTGCGCTTTTGACCAAGTCTGGACGTGTTCGCTACACCCTTCGCTGGCTGCTCGCCTAGCGAGTTTGTTGATGTTTGCTACTGTAAAATACTGGAGCTCTTCGCTGGGTGCTCGCCTAGCGATCTCTTCGCCACATCCCTCGCCTAGCGAGCAAGCTGATGAATGCATCCTTTTTTAGTCCCTTTGCCAACTTTCTTGTGGCTTCATTTTCTATTATTTCATGCCTAATTCCTGCACAATAACACACAAATCAAAGGTACCAAGATCGTTTATCATTGTATTGCAATTCATCAAAAATAAAGGTGGTTTCGAACATTTTAGCAAGGAAATGGAGTGAAAGATGCCATATTTGATAGCTCAAATAAGCACTTTTGGGTATCTAACAGAGTGCCGCTTCCGTATAATACCCTTTAGTAACATGTTTTTTTATCAGTGTACACGTTAAATAAAATTGGCGTCATTGATGGGGACTCTCTGTCGACTTTAACCAATATTAAAGTCATAGGCATTGCGTTCTTGCGTTCTGGCTCTTGCGTTCTTGCTGTTCTGGCCAATTCGTGATCTAGCGTAAAAAATCTAATTTTTTAGAAAATCGTCTCAGAATCAAAAAATTTACGTGTCATTTTATCAGAAAAAATAAGGGTTCAAAATCCCTTATTTTGAAACAAAATACGAGACATCGCCCTAAAAATCCTAAATTCCTTATTTTTCTATTTTATTTGATTTATTTTCATTTTTCATATTTTCGAAAAAATACAAAAAAAAAATTGTAGATTCATATTTTGATTTTATTTTAGTTTTAATTATATTTTTATATTATATTTTATTTCATTTTAAACTTTTTTCTATTTTTCAACTATTTTTCTCAATAGGGATATTAGGGGTATTTTTATATTTGTTGCATTATTGACTCTTGATGCACGACTACTAGGAATGTCTGTTCTGATTTGTTTGATTTTGATCATGAAGTATAAAGAACTTTTTACGCACGTTGTAGACTCAAACATGCTAGTACTAGTGCATCTGTTAGCAATAATCATTATGATTTTGTGATCTCTCATAATTTATTTGATTTTGATTTTGAGTTTAATTATCATAATATGGATGAACAATTAATTTTAAGAGAACATGTTGCACATGATATGAATTATACTGCACTTTGTATTGAGTATCCTAAAGTTGTTGCACCTTTTGAATTGAAATTTGGTTTAATACACTTATTGTCAAGGTTTATTGGTCTTGCAGGTGAGGATCCACATAAGCACCTGAAATAATTATAGGTTGTGTGTTCTATACCATTGAGGCCTCAAGGAATCACTGAAGATCATGTCAAGCTTAGAGTCTTTCTATTCTCACTCCAAGATGTTGCGAAAGATTAACAGTACAATCTTGAGCCAAATTTTGTTACAAACTGGAATGATAGGAAGAACTTTTTCCTAGATAGATTTTCCCTACTTCAAGAGCTTTTTTGATCCGAAAAGAAATATGTGGTATTAGACAGGTTGATATGGAATCATTGGCCGAATATTGGGAGAGATTCAAGCAATTAGTGTCAAGTTATCCTCAACAATAGACTCCTGAGCAATTATTAATCCAGTACTTTTATGAGGGATTGCTATCTATGGACATAAATATTTTGGATGTTGTTAATGGAGAAACACTTGTTGATAAGACCCTAACTGCAGCTAAAACCTTAATTGAGAACATATCACTTAACTCCCAACAATTCACAACTAGAAACAATTATGTGGTCCTGGAAAAATGAGTGAATGAGATTCAAATTTCTTCTTCCATCAAGGTTTTAAAAACTAGAATTAATGAGCATATTTCATAGGTGAGACAATTGGAAGTAGAAAAAACTCAAATAGAAAGGTTATGTGGCATTTTCACTTCCCTTTAATATCCAACAAATACATGTCCTATCTTGTAAGAGGGTGTAATTACTGATTTGTCTCAAGCGTACGCAACAAACATTTATAATCTTCATAGAGAAAACCAGTACATGTACAACACTTCTGACCTATCCACTAACAGGTATCATCCCAACTAGAGAAATCATCCAAACCTTCGGTATATGAATCCATTCATACATAAACCTTGTTAACAGCAGTTGATGGTACCGCTTGCACCACCGTAGAACACTTCACAAGTGACTACCTCTACAATTTTTGGACCTTCATTAGAGGACCTTGTTAAACAAATGGGGGTACAAAATCTCCAATTTAGGGATTGGAAAACTTACCACTTAAATGTCTTAGTTTGAGGATTCACGAGTCTTGTAATTTAGGGAATCACTTGTATCCTTTAAAGTCAAAAACCTTAACTTGTTTATGAAAATCTAAAGTGCCTAGCGAAATCCTTATTTTTGGTTGGCAGTTAATTCTTAATGGGTTGTCCATGAGGATGGAGTTGGCAAAGCGTGACATTATTAAAGGCTCTCATAATGTGGTTTGTGCTTTTTGTATTATGACAGAAGAGGATGTGAAGAATTTGTTATGTTGTTTCTCTTTTCATGATCTTATGTGGGACAAGTTTTGCTTATGGATTTGAGCAGATGCGTCTTCATTTGTGGGTTCTTTGTTGGATAGAACTGTAACTATAAATTCGTCCTCTTTCTTTTGATTTTTTTATCTTGATTTTTGTTGGGCCATTTAGTCTTGTAATAATTTCATTCTTTTTAGTGGTATTATCCCTAAAAATTTGGATGTTTTGAATATGATTAAGATTGTTGTTTTATGATTGGTTCGATATTTTTATTAGAAATGGGAGTAATTGTTTTTAGTCGGATTGGTGTATTAATCCCAGAGCTTCTTTGGGGTAGGTTTGTTTGTGGTTGTTGGACTGTTTCATAAATTCTCTTTTAGTTCCTTTGCTTATAAAAAAAAACCTATATGTTGTTAATGTTTATCCAAGATTGAGTATCCATATATTTTTTCTATTACATAATCTTCCGTTGTTTCAAAAGAAAAGAAGTTTGAAGCGTGACTTAGTTAGAAACAGTACCTGAAAAGTCATTGACGTACCTAAATATGTGCTTTTTTACAATATTAAAAGAGTTTGAGCCATGTTATATATAGACATTGATGAAAATACGAATTTGATAAATGAACGAGGGTAATGAACCTATTGAAAGAATTAACAAATGCAATTTATATAGAGGAAAATGAGACAGATATCTAAGCTAAAACACTCACAGGGCAGCTCTCCTTTGGCAAGTGAATTTCATTAGCTTTAAGTCAAATGAAATATCACTATCATCACCTGCCAATAGAGAAACGCCCTTTGACTGATTTGCTTATTAAAATATATACATTACTTCCTCTCACTCTTGCTCTCTCTAATGTATCTTGTTTTCATATATCAGTGTATCACACTCCCAACAAATTATATAGGCTAATACTCGATGGTTTTATGCGTTGGATATACCTGTATTGAATGCTACTATTTCCCCTTATTCTAAACTATGGCATATGCCTAAAGTTTCAAAATGCTTTTTTTTTTCCATTAAGATTCTATTCTTATTTTCAAGTTAAGCTTTTGGAAATGGAATCCCAATATGCTCCACTACCTTATGTTGTTGAGTGACCACATCCTAATATTTTTGCAAGAATGAAGTCATTCTTTCAAAGTAATAAAGCTTTCGTTCTCTCTTTAGATATGATAAAAAAATACACTGATTTTGTTCACAGCTTATGTTTTCCACATCCTAAAATACACTTTTTTTTTCCATTAAGATTCTATTCTTATTTTTGATGAATTAGGTTAAAGTTCATTAGTGGAAGACGATTATTCACAAAGTGAGCTCTACAACAGTGCTCAAATAATTGGGAAGGAGAAGGTCGATACCCAATAAATCCTTTTTCTTCCATCTTAGAATCAAATTAATTCAAATAATTATTGTATTCTAATACACTACGCCAAAATCTGGAATAGCGCACCTTAGAGGTCGCTTTATTACAAAAGTGCACTCTAAAGTGAAGCGAAAAAATAAGGAGCGAACAACTGGAATAGACAGCGCACTTTAGAGGGCGCTTTTGTAATAAAGCGTCCTCTAAGGTGAAGCGAAAAAATAAGGAGGAGATAGAGGGACAACAAGACAGGGCGCTTTCTAGAAAGCGCCCTCTAAGGTTACCCTTAGAGGGCGCTTTTAAAAAAGCGCTCTATAAGTCCATGTGCATTTCCAGTTTATAAAGCGCTTTTGGAAAGCCTTAGAGAGCGCTTTCATAAGCGCCCTCTTAGGCCCCCTTTAGAGGGCGCTTTTTTTCCACAAGCGCCCTCTAAGGTCCCCTTTAGTAAACATTAAAATTATAACATACTGCGTGTTTTGTTATTTCACTCTCTGTTATTTTCGTTCTTTTTCACGTTAGGGTTCTCACTGCTACGATTTTCGCTACTTCTAAGGCGTTCTCCTTCCACCTCTGTTAGATCTACGACGTTTCCTCCTTCTATTAATTCGTTGTTAGCTATTCGATTTTGACACCATAGGTATTTTTCTAATCTTCATATTACTTGGTTTCTCTTCTGACGTTCGCTAAATGAGTGTTCTAAATGCGGTGTCTCGCGATATAAGAACAAGTTGTCTCCAGCAAAAGTCTTGTGGTATTTTCCTGTTATTCCGAGATTTAGACGCATGTTTCGAGTGATGTAGCAACATTTGGAGTCGGTGTTGTTCAGGTTCGACCGAAAGGAAACTAAATTTGTAACGTTCCAAATTTATCAGACCATAATCTGAACAATATTTACATGTCATTTAGGTTCTTGCTACGATTTTAACTTTGTGGTTAGCAGACAAATCTGATCGTCGGCTTTTACTTATTGTGAGTCTGAGCTTTTTCGATAATTTTTGCATTCACGTTACTATTTGTTTGGAGGGTAATAAGAGATTAATCAAAATCTCTTATTGCAGGTTTCTTCATCTGCAATGGCTTTGAGTCTTTTGGTTGTTTCAATATCATTCTACTTGAAGGTAATAATAATTTTTTTGTTTGTTATATTTTTTGAACATTTTTTTTTGTTTATTTTTATATATACATAATACATTAACTAGATATTACACATGCATTCATGCATAAATGTTCAGAAATTTGTAACACAGATTCACAGGATTATATATCAGTAAATTCTTCTTTATATTTTTGGTTTTTTATATGGATAATATATTTTATGTTGAATTTGCTCTCAGGAATATATATCACCAGATTCTGATTTATATGCGACATTGAGCCTCGTATCGGTGGCTGGAATTGTGGTGTGTAAATACAACTTTATTACACAAATGATGGTTTATATTGTTTGTTTCCCTAACTTCATTATTATAAACTTTCAATTTTTTTCAGGTCATGGTTATTGCATTCTCTCTGGGATTAGGAGCAATGCCATGGATTATAATGTCTGAGGTACAATTTTCTTCAATAATAATATGCATGACAACCCTATATGAACAAACCTTTGTTGTAATATAATGTGATAGTTGATGTGTTGAATATATTTTACATAATAGATTCTTCCGATTAACATCAAAGGCCTAGCTGGAAGTTTTGCAACACTTGCCAATTGGTTCTTTTCCTGGTTGGTTACATTAACAACAAATTTGCTCTTGGATTGGAGTTCGGGAGGTTTGTGTGCATTGCCTATGTTAATTTTCTATAAATATCCATTGTTTCTAACCAGAAGCTTCCTATGTTTTTATCAGGAACCTTCACAATATATACCGCAGTGTGTGTTTTCACAGCAGGATTTGTTGCCATTTGGGTCCCCGAGACAAAGGGAAAAACTCTTGAAGAAATACAACAGTTTTTCAGATGAAGTTTCCTTTCGAGTAGCACTTCAGCTAGTGTTCACTCATGTATTCACATTCATATTTTTTTTTCTGAATCAACTCAATTCATTTTTGTGCTCTTTGGTCTTGTTAAATATGAAAAATACCAAAACAGTGTGATTTTCTAATCTAGCAGCATACTTGCATTTTTGTTGTAATTGATTGATTATAAACAAATAAATGAAAGAGAGTGGTTATTATACATTTCAATTAGAGTAGCAGTGGTTTCGGTTCATGACATTTCAAATAGCAAGAGGATCATATAAACAATAAGCATATATCAGTATTTGTATTTTAATATTATAAAAGCATAAAAAGAACCTTTAGTTGCTCTTGTGAATTATAACAAGCAGCTGTATGCCATTTTCTTCTGGTTACCTCTTGTGGATGCAACATAACCTGAAATGAGAATATGGTCACAGAGACATGTGATGCATGTAAATGTTAAATAACCACCCACTTTAGAGGGCGCTTTCCAAAATAAGCGCCCTCTAAACCCTTTAAATTTCCACTTTAGAGGGCGCTTTCCAGTAAAAGCGCCCTCTAAACCCTTAAAGGTTTCCACTTTAGAGGGCGCTTTCCAGTAAAAGCGCCCTCTAAATCCTTAAAAGTTTCCACTTTAGAGGGCGCTTTCTTTAAAAAGCGCCCTCTAAAGTGGCCCTTAAAGGGCTTAAAGAGCCACTTTAGATAGCGCTTTCACCAGGAAAAAACGCTGTCTTTACCTATGCCAGCGCCAGATTAGAGGGCGCTTTAAAGCGCTGTTATAGGCCAAAAAAAGCGCCCTCTTTTCCCTTATTTGGCGTAGTGATACATAAGATGAATGTCAGAACATTCAACTCTACAACAGTTTCCAAACATTCGAGAAAGAGGATGTGTAAACCTAGCCAAATATTTTTCTCCCACTTTTAATGTGAAAAGCTTGAAAAGGAACGACTTGATGTTGTATCAAGTGTTCAATTATGAAAATATTTAGAATGAAGTGGAAGAGATACTCGATGTTGGATTAAGCACTCGCGTTGAATGCAATTTGAGTTTGATTTGGGAAAAGGGCTCGACGTTGGAACGAGCATCATTTTTGTTCTTTTCTGAAAGTGGTTGATTTTACGCTAATCTTGAATTAACAATTAACTAATGTAATAATAACAAAAATAAAGGAAAGCGTTAAAACTATTACACGTCATGGGAATGGGGATACATTTTCTCGAATGGGGATATAATAATGAGATTAAAATACAATCCAACTAAACAAACAACTGTTAACAAAAAGGAGCTCATTGTAAGAAGGCACAAGAAAAAGTCAAGGGAGCGAAAATAAAATGAAGTTTAAAGTAATGAATTTAGCTCTATGTTAAGCTAAATTAAAGGGGATTCATGTAAGAGTCACACTATAAGAAGACGGGGAAACAAAATCTACACGTTCAAGCGATTTCTGAAAACTAACTTGGATTTAACTTTGAAATCACAACGCAGCGAAAAGTCCAACAACTCGATAAATTATGTACGGTATTTACAAAGATAAAATACCAAATAATTGTATTAGACTATTACAATAGGAAAGAGCGAAAATTGTTAAAATTGGGATTTTGGTAGTCAATTACCAAAATGTGATATTCAACTACCATCCCCAAAAAATTTAAACTTTAATTTTTAAGTGATTTATGGATGATATAATCACACTAAATTATATGAAAACATTTAATTAATACATATAACCCATAAAATAACATAGGAAAGTGGAAAAATTGAATATGTACCTTGACGAATGTTCCACTTGATTTGATGGAAAATAGATGGAATTCATTTTAGATCATCATAACAAACATTGTGTCTCGGATGAATGTTCATTCTTAGATATCATTTTCATCCAAGTTCCCAAGTATCTTCTTATTTTATAAGAAGGTTCATAGGCCAATGGATTTTGTAAATATGCCATCCAATGAATCATGAGTATCCAAAATAGGATTTCCACATCTTCTTTAAGAACATGATATATCTCATAGGAAATATGTATGATATCTATGTGCTTTGTTCTTGAATTAATAACTGCGAATTTAGTTAAATTCGTGGAAATTATGTTGTCATAACTTATAGGAATCCACTATAGTTGGTGTTCTAACTAAAGTACTTGCGCGCAACAACTTCCCGCAATAATATACTCTTCTTCTGCAACACTTAGGGCAACACATGCTTGATTTTTACAAGACCAAGAAACTAGTGTTATTCCTAAAATGTAACAAGTTCCACTTGTCATTTTTTTATCAATTCTCCAGCCGACATAATCAAAATTATAATATCCAACCGAATCACATATACTACCTTTTGGATACCATAAACCAACATGTTTGGTTCCTTTAAGATATTTCATGATTCTTTTAACATATGAGAGATGAGATTCTTTTGGAAAAGCTTAATATCGTGCAAATAAACAAACACCAAAACATTATATCAGGCCTAATAGTAGTAAGATAAAGTAATAAACCGATCGTAACTGTATACCTTGTTATGTCAATTAGAATTTCATATTCATCTTGATCAACATAAGTGATTGAACTCATTGAAGTGGAGATTTCTTTGCATTTATCCATGTCAAACTTCTTTAAAAGTTATTTTCAAAACTTGGATTAGGTTATGAGTATTTCATTATTTGCTTGTTTGATTTTCAAACTAAGTAGATAATTAAGTTTATCAATCATGGACATTTCAAATTCTCCTTGCATAATCCTTTAAAAATATTCACATAAGACTTCATTTGTGCAACCACATATAATATCTTCAACACATATTTGAACTAGAAAACTATGATTCTTAAGCTTCTTGATAAATAGCATTGCATCCATCTTTCCCTTGTTAAAACCTCTTATACATAGAAATTTGCTTAAATTATCATACCAAACCCTTGGTGCTTGCTTCAAGCCATAAAAATGCTTGTGTAATTTGTACACATGATAGGGTTTCTTAAAATCTTCAAGAACAAAGGTTGACTTATATAAACTTATTTATAAATCCTTTTATGAATTCACTTTTGATATCTATTTGGAATAACTGAAAATTCAAAGAACATGCATATGAACACAATAATCTAACTGACTCTAATCTTGCAACATGAGAAAATATTTCATCAAAATCAACACCTTCTTTTTTATGATAGCCCCGGGCTACCAATCCAGCCTTATTTCCTACAATAATGCCATTTTCATTAAGTTTACTTTTAAACACCTATTTAGTGTCAATGATGTGTTCAACATTAGTTCTTAGAACAATTTCCTAGACTTTATTTCTTTCAAATTGATTCAATTCCTCTTACATAGAAAAAATCTAGTGTTAATCATCTAAGTCTTCATTTATTTTATAAAGTTCAAGTTGTAAAACAAAAGCTATGTTTAAACAAACGTCTTTAAGATTAAGTTCTCCATTCTTGAGGAAGATCATTCTCATTTTTCTCTTATTGAATCACTTCATATTGCCTCCTCATTTGTTGTTCAATCTGATGATTATTTTTATTGATATATTTTTGTGTATCATCTATATCATCTTTATCAATATAAATAACGTTATTCTCCTTAGAAGGGTTACATTCATCAAAAGAAACATATACATATTCTTCAATAACAAGTGTTTTTTTTATTAGAGATTATATATGCTTTACTAGAAAGAGAATAGCCAAGAGACATACACTCATGGGGTTTTAAATCACACTTACCGAGGTTATCCTTACCATTGTTTAAGATAAATAATTTTCCTCCAAAGAGGTGTAGATGTGCAATGTTTGGGTTTATTCCTTTGTTGAGTTCATATGATATCTTCTTCAAGATAGATCTAATCATAACCTAGTTACTTACATAAATACTTTTGTATATTTTATTCACATAGCATTGTCCTTGCAAATTCCTCCAAAGACATATTATTTCTTTAAACTATACCATTTCGATGTGGTGTCCTTGGTGTAGAGAAGTTGTGTGATAAGTCATTTTAATCACAAAATTATTCAAAGGATGAATTTTGAAATTCTCCACAATAGTCACTTCAACTTGATACAAGTATTCATGAATTTTTCATTTTGAATTAACTCTATATATTTCTTATACTCATGTGAATAATAACTAATGCATAGTTATTGCTGTAACACCCCTTTTTCTACCCCAAAATACTTAACATATAATCAGAGTAAATAAGCACGCATATAAAGAAAAGGGCGTCACATCGAAGTTTTCAAAAACTAAAAGCTTTCGAAAACCAAACATCATACATCATCAATATACAATACACCTGGTCATTTAAAATAACACATTTCAATTATCATGAATATTTAAGAATATGCGTTCGCAGCGGAAAAATAATGAATACTCATGCATTTCATAAAATGATCCATGTCCCATACCATGATCATCTCTCAATGATCTCTTCAAGATAAAAGAAGACCATATCTAGAATATTTGGCACTACGGCCTCTCAAACAACAATTGCAAATAAACATGTTCATAAGTAATAACGTAATGCATATCCAAATAAGGTATGAGTTCAATACTACCAATCTACCCCGTCTTACATGACCAGAGCATTGACTCATTACCTAGTCTTCAAACTAAAATACGGGAACTCTCCGACTAATCTTGAATGAGCTACCTTCCACTTACTTCAGCAATACTACTCCTGAGTATCTGCGCGATGCCCATGTAAAGGCAACATTCAAATAGAAAGGGTGAGAATTCAAATCATTATGAAGAAGTATAATAAAGCACAATGATTAAATCAACAATTAAAGGAATCCATCACACTTCATATAACCATGAAAATAATATTAACCAACATTTATTTCACATGTTTCAAGCACACACACAAACTCAAGGAGTATCATATTCAAATCCAATGTTATATTCCCAAAAATACACATAACTACAATTATCACATAATCACATACTTTGCCAAGTTATGTATCCAAACATCATCAAATTCAATTACCATATCTCATACACACATCACAACCACAATAATGCATACACTCAATTATCACATAACTCTAATGCGACTCAATGAAAGACATGTGACTCTATGCACGCGGTACCTCAATGTGAACCCAGTGTTTCACCGCTTTCCGATTCAATATCTAGAATCCAAGCCACGCTTCCGATCCGGACAAGATCAAAGCCACTACTACACCTATTTCCAATTAAGGATCAACGTATGCTACGCCTATTTCCAATTAAGGATCAACGTCTATGTGAACCCACAGTTTCACCGCTTTCCGATTCAATATCTAGAATCCAAGCCACTACTACGCCTATTTCCAATTAAGGATCAACGTATGCTACGCCTATTTCTAATTAAGGATCAACGTCTATGTGAACCCACAATTTCACCGCTTTCCAATTCAATATCTAGAATCCAAGCCACTACTACGCCTATTTCCAATTAAGGATCAACGTATGCTACGCCTATTTCCAATTAAGGATCAACGTCTATGTGAACCCACAGTTTCACCGCTTCCACTATGAAGTCGACCATGCCATGAATGAATGTACAAATACCAACACATATGCAATTAAGATCATCTCTACCATCTTAACATTCCACATATCAGCATAATTCAACTCTATGAATTATCCACAATGGTTCATATACACATTCATAACAATTACACCATTCACATAATATGCAATTAAGGTCATCTCTACTATCTTAACATTCCACATATCACCATATATAAAGTAATTATCAAACACGCACAATTAGATTTCATTTCAAAATGATTACATCATTTAAAATCTCAATTTTCAATTTTCAAACAGTGTTAACCGGTTAACGCATTTGGGTAACCGGTTAACGCGACACAGAATGCACTGCCTGGCAAATTTCAACAGTGTTAACCGGTTAATGCTTTTGGTTAACTGGTTAACGCAAAACAGAATGCAAATCCTAACATATTTTCAACAGTGTTAACCGGTTAACGCTTTTGGTTAACCGGTTAACGCAAAACAGAATTCTATTCCTGCGTTAACACAAAATAGAATGCAGAATTTTCTGCGTTTTTCATCGTTGGAGGACTTTCGGATCTCTGATTTCGATTCCGTAAAAAGCCAAACGTTCAGAAAATTATAACTCATACAATACTCTAAGTATATAACGTTAATTTGTAGTTTAACACAATCAAATCACCACAAATCAAGAATAATCATCAAAACCTAACGATTCCAAAACCATGCAAATTAGGGATTTTAACCTAAACATGCTTCTACCCATTGCCCCAATCATACTAACCCATAATAATAAGGATTCTCCCCTTACCTCTTCAATTTTCTGGAAAGCCTAGCTTTTCTCTTGTTCTTCCCCTCTTCTCCTTACTTTTCCTCTTCTCTTTCTCTATTGTTGTCAAATAATCAAATGAATCATAATTCTCACTCTCCTCACCTCTTATATACTAGTATTCTATTTGGGCTTAAAGCATGATACCTCTAATTTAATTAATAGGCCCAATAAGACCTAATATTTAAATATCTCTATTTAATTCAAAGAAATCAAACCAACTCAATATACACACCAAGTTAATTAATTCCATTATTCATTTTATCTCATATCAACTAAATAATTAATTAACACACCAAATTAATTAATATAATCGATTATTATACTACCTAACAACAAATTAATTAATTAACACTCCAAATAAATAAAATAAAATATAGTAATAATAATATAAGAAATAATTACTAAAATTGAGTTGTTACAACTCTCCTCCACTTAAAAGATTTTCGTCCTCGAAAATACCTCAAACGAACAACTCCGGATACGATTCCTTCATCTTATCCTCAAGTTCCCAAGTAATATTGCCATTGGAGGCTCCGTCCCATATCACTTTCACCAAAGCAATCTCCTTACCACGAAGCTTCTTCACCTCTCGATCTTCAATTCGCATAGGTGATCTATCAACCGTCAAATTATCCCGCACTTGAACATCATCTACTGGAACAACATGCGATGGATCCGCAATGTACCTCCTCAATTGAGACACATGGAACACATCATGAAGATTAGAAAGTGATAGTGGTAATGCAATCCGATATGCCACTTCACCTACCCTCTCAGAAATCTGATAAGGACCAATGAAATACGGCGTCAACTTATGCGACTTCAAAGCTCTACCAACCCCCGTTATTGGCGTAACTCGAAGAAACACATGCTCATCTTTCTCAAACTCAAGAGCCTTCCTCCTCTTATCATGATAACTCTTTTGACGACTCTGAGAAGCCTTCATCTTCTCTTGAATCATCTTAATCTTATTTGTAGTCTCTTGAATCAACTCGGGTCCAACCATAACACTCTCTCCCGATTCGTACCAACATAAAGGAGTTCTACACCTTCTGCCGTAAAGAGCCTCAAAAGGTGTCATTCCAATACTCGAATGGAAACTGTTGTTATACGTAAACTCGACCAAAGGAAAGAAACTATCCCAATTTCCTCCTTGTTCCAAAACACAAGACCTCAAAAGATCTTCAAGTGACTGAATAGTCCTCTCCGTTTGACCATCAGTTTGCGGATGACATGCCGAACTCAAACACAACTTCGTACCCAGAGCACTTTGCAAACCTTCCCAAAATCTCGAAGTGAACCTCGGATCTCTATCCGAAACAATGCTCGACGGAATACCATGTAAACACACAATCCTTTCGATGTACAACTTAGCAAGTCTCTCCATCGAATAATCCATCCTCATCGGAATAAAATGAGCACATTTCGTCAACCTGTCCACCACGACCCAAATCGCCTCACAATTACTCGATGTTCTCGGCAAACCCGAAACAAAATCCATAGAGATACTATCCCACTTCCACTCGAGAATAGATAACGGTTGCATCAAACCAGACGACTTTTGATGTTCAATCTTTGACTTTAGACAAGTCAAACATGAATACACAAATTCCGCTACATCCTTCTTCATACCTTGCCACCAAAACATCTTTCTTAAGTCTTGGTACATTTTAGTAGCACCAGGATGAATACTCAGACCACTTCTATGCCCTTCCTCAAGAATCCTCTTTCTCAAATTCGCAACATCCGGAACAAAAACTCGATCACGACACCTCATGATACCATTCCCATCAATTCGAAAGTCACCACCTTTGCCTTGATTAATCAATGTCATAACATCGACTAATTTCAAATCTGACTTCTGACCTTCTCTAATCTCGTCATGAATGCCACACGTAAGCTCCAACACACCAAGCTTAATACACAAAGGCGTCGCTTCACAAACCAAACTCAAATCTCTAAATTGCTCCAACAATTCAAACTCTCGAATCATCAACATAGACATGTGCAATGACTTCCTACTCAATGCATCGGCTACAACATTCGCCTTTCCAGGATGATAATTCAAACCAAAATCATAATCTTTCAAGAATTCCAACCATCTCCTTGCCTCATATTCAATTCCTTCTGATCGAAAAAGTACTTCAAACTCTTGTGATCACTAAACACATAAAATCGCGATCCAAACAAATAATGTCTCCAAATCTTCAACACAAACACAACGGCGGCCAACTCTAAATCATGCGTCGGATAATTCCTCTCATGAACTTTAAGTTGCCTTGAAGCATAAGCTACCACTTGCCCTTTTTATATCAAAACATCTCCCAAACCCAACAAAGAAGCATCACAATACACAACGAAAGTTTCTAACGGATCCGGTAAAATCAAAATATGAGCCGTAGTCAATCTTCTCTTAAGCTCTTGAAAATTCGCTTCACACTACGAAGTCCAAATGAAAGCTGGACCTTTCCTAGTCAACTGTGTCAATGGTAACGACAACTTAGAAAATCCTTCAATGAACTTCCTATAATAACCAGCCAAACCAAGGAAACTTATAATCTCAGCAACAGACTTAGGAGCTTCCCACTGAGATACAACTTCAATCTTCGTAGGATCCACAGAAATATCACCACTCGAAATCATATGTCCAAGAAAACTTACTTCACTCAACCAAAACTCACATTTAGAGAGTTTAGCAAACAACTTCCTCTCTTTCAACACCGATAACACAACCTTCAAATGTTCGGCATGATCTTCTTTACTCTTGGAATAAATCAATATATCGTCGATGAACACAACAACAAACTTATCCAGATAGTCATGAAAATTCTATTCATATACTCGATAAATACACCAGGTGCATTAGTCACACCAAAAGGCATCACAGAGTACTCGTAGTGACCGTACCTTGTCCGAAAAGCAGTCTTTTGAATATCCTTAGCCTTTACACGAATTTGATGATACCCAGACCTCAAATCAATCTTGCTAAACACACAAGCTCCAACCAGCTGATCCATTAGATCGTCAATCCTCGGAAGTGGATACTTGTTCTTAATCGTCACATTATTCAGTTGTCTATAATCAACACATAATCTCATAGAACCTTCTTTCTTCTTGACCAACAAAACAGGTGCACCCCACGACGACACACTAGGACGAATAAACCTCTTCTCAAGCAAGTCTTCAAGTTGACTCTTCAACTCTTTCAACTCAGAAGCAGACATTCGATAGGGAGCCAACGATACAGGACTAGTTCCAGGAACTAAATAAATCGAAAACTCAACCTCACGTTCCGGCGGTAAATCACTTATATCTTCCGGAAATACCTCCGCAAACTCACAACCTATTGGCAATTCTTCAATCGTCCTCTCTTCTCACGAATATCCAAAGTTGCCAACAACCTAAACAACATGGCACCACCTTGCACCGATTCATCAACTTGCTTAGCAGACACAAACCAATCTTCCTTCGCACCAACCTCAGGAAAATTAACCGTCTTCTCGAAACAGGTTAACTAGCCAACACTGCACTCTCGCAGGCAACACCATAATGTCCAAGCTCGATACACTTGGAACATCCAAGATAAGTAGACGCTTCTCCCCCACTTATTTCATTCCCCAACCTGCAAATGGAAAATATAACAAGCATCGACAGTGTTCTCACACACATGTCGCATACTAGGGAACAAACCTAATTAAACAACCTGGTCGGACGGACCAACTAGGTTCTGATACCACTAATGTAACACCCCTTTTTCTACCCCAAAATACTTAACATATAATCAGAGTAAATAAGCACGCATATAAACAAAAGGGCGTCACATCGACGTTTTCAAAAATTAAAAGCTTTCGAAAACCAAACATCATACATCATCAATATACAATACACCTGGTCATTTAAAATAACACATTTAAATTATCATGAATATTAAAGAATATGCGTTCACAGCGAAAAAATAATGAATACTCATGCATTTCATAAAATGATCCTTGTTCCATACCATGATCATCTCTCAATGATCTCTTCAAGATAAAAGAAGACCATATCCAGAATATTTCGCACTACGGCCTCTCAAACAGCAATTGCAAATAAACATGTTCATAAGTAATAACGTAATGCATATCCAAATAAGATATGAGTTCAATACTACCAATCTACCCCGTGTTACATGACCAGAGCATGGACTCATTACCTAGTCTTCAAACTAAAATACGGGAACTCTCCGACTAATCTCGAATGAGCTATCTTCCACTTACTTCAGCAATACTACTCCTGAGTATCCGCGCGATGCCCATGTAAAGGCAACATTCAAACAGAAAGGGTGAGAATTCAAATCATTATGAAGAAGTATAATAAAGCACAATGATTAAATCAACAATTAAAGGAATCCATCACACTTCATATAGCCATGTAAATAATATTAACCAATATTTATTTCACATGTTTCAAGCACACACACAAACTCAAGGAGTATAATATTCAAATCCAATGTTATATTCCCAAAAATACACATAACTACAATTATCACATAATCACATACTTTGCCAAGTTATGTACCCAAACATCATCAAATTCAATTACCATATCTCATACACACATCACAATCACAATAATGCATACACTCAATTATCACATAACTCTAATGCGACTCAATGCAAGACATGTGACTCTATGCATGCGGTACCTCAATGTGAACCAACATTTCACCGCTTTCCGATTCAATATCTAGAATCCAAGCCACGCTTGCGATCCGGACAAGATCAAAGCCACTACTACGCCTATTTACAATTAAGGATCAACGTATACTACGCCTATTTCCAATTAAGGATCAACGTCTTTGTGAACCCACAGTTTCACCGCTTTCTGATTCAAGATCTAGAATCCAAGCCACTACTACGCCTATTTCCAATTAAGGATCAACGTATGCTACGCGTATTTCCAATTAAGGATCAACGTCTATGTGAACCCACAGTTTCACCGCTTTCCGATTCAATATCTAGAATCCAAGCCACTACTACGCCTATTTCCAATTAAGGATCAACGTATGCTACGCCTATTTCCAATTAAGGATCAACGTCTATGTGAACCCACAGTTTCACCGCTTCCACTATGAAGCCGAACATGCCATGAATGAATGTACAAATACCAATACATATGCAATTAAGATCATCTCTACCATCTTAACATTCCACCTATCACCATAATTCAACTCTATGAATTATCCACCAATGGTACATATATACATTCATAACAATTACACCATTCACATAATATGCAATTAAGATCATCTCTACTATCTTAACATTCCACATATCACCATATATAAACTAATTATCAAACACGCACAATTAGATTTCATTTCAAAATGATTACAGCATTTAAAATCTCAATTTCTCACTTTTCAAACAGTGTTAACCGGTTAACGCATTTGGGTAACCGGTTAACGCGACACAGAATGCACTGTCTGGCAAATTTCAACAGTGTTAACCGGTTAATGCTTTTGGTTAACCGGTTAACGCAAAAGAGAATGCAATTCCTAACAGATTTTCAACAGTGTTAACCGGTTAATGCTTTTGGTTAACCGATTAACGTAAAACATAATGCTATTCCCGCGTTAACACAAAACAGAATGCATAATTTTCTGCATTTTTCATCGTTGGAGGACTTTCGGACCTCCGATTTTGATTTCGTAAAAAGCCAAACGTTCAGAAAATTATAACTCATACAATACTCTAAGTATATAACTTTAATTTGCAGTTTAACACAATCAAATCACCACAAATCAAGAATATTCATCAAAACCTAACGATTCCAAAACCATGCAAATTAGGGATTTTAACCTAAACATGCTTCTACCCATTGCCCCAATCATACTAACCCATAATAATAACGATTCTCCCCTTACCTCTTCAATTTTCTGGAAACCCTAGCCTCTCTCTTGTTCTTCCCCTCTTCTACTTACTTTTCCTCTTCTCTTTCTCTATTATTTTCAAATGATCAAATGAATCATAATTCTCACTCTCCTCACCTCTTATATACTAGTATTCTATTTGGGCTTAAAGCATGATATCTCTAATTTAATTAATAGGCCCAATAAGACCTAATATTAAAATATATCTATTTAATTCAGAGAAATCAAACCAACTCAATATACACACAAACTTAATTAATTCCATTATTCATTATATCTCATATCAACTAAATAATTAATTAACACACCAAATTAATTAATATAATTGATTATTATACTACCTAACAACCAATTAATTAATTAACACTCCAAATAAATAAAATAAAATATAGTAACAATTGCCACCAAATCTTTTAGTCCAAGAGGGACCCAATAAATCCATGTGAATAAATTGAAGAAATCTTGACGTATGGACAATATTCTTAGCCTTGAAAAAAGCTTTCGGTTGCTTACATTTTTAAATGCGTTAAATAATTTATCTTTGATAAACTTCATCTTTGGTAAACCAATAAGAAAATCATTCTTTAATAATTTCTTTAGATGATCCATATGAATATGAGAAATTCTTTTATGCCAAAGTCATACATCATTATTATTGTTAGCCACAAGACATTTTAGTTTCAAAGACAAATCCTCGATAGTTATCATGAAAATATTATTGATTATTTTTCCAATAATCTTGTTTTTATGAGAAACTTCATCTTCTATGACACATTCATCTTTATTGAAATTTATTTAAGACCTTTATCACATAATTGGCTTATGCTTAGAAGATTATGCTTTAAATTATCACATAATTCAACGCCTTTATCACATATTATTGATTATTTTGCCAATAAGCTTAGCAAATAATCAATAATGGTAAAGGGTGACGTACATACTCTTCCAATACTAATAATTTTCTATTTGTTATTATCTCGATAAGTGACAAATCCTTTAGACTTTAAGGTAAAAGATAAAAACTTTGATTTATCTCCCTTCATGTGCTTGAAACTTCCATTTTCAAGATACCATATGTTTGTTGTGTCCTTTAATAATTCCTACAAACACAAGTTAAAATTTGTTAGGTATCAAATGTGGTTTGTGTCCGAGTGGGTTATAATTCCTACAAACACAAGTTAAAATTTGTTAGGTACGAAATGTGGTTTGTGTCCGAGTGGGTTAGTTCCTTTACCCAAACCTAATTTCCACCTGGAACAATGATGATTCTTATATAATAAGCATTTGGGGTATGGCCCTTTGAATTATAATAAAAGCATGGAGATTTATTAAAAGACATATTTCTTTTGTATTGTATTTCTCCCATAAGTTACTTTTGGTTGAAATTTATCTAGCACCTTCTATGTTTTAAAGTTGTTGTATGCATCACTAGATTTTACAAAGTTAGTCTTCCTTGAACTAGGTTTATAAATTTTTAAATATCCATGACCACTTTTATCATTTGTATTTCTATGCTTGCTTAGAACACTTTTTAAATCAAGTTGGCATTTCTCATCTTTTTTTATCACTTAATTCAGTTCATCAATTTTTAACTCAAATGAATTAAATTTAGTACAAGTTGAATCTTTAAATCTGTCTAATTCAACTTGCATGGTATTAGCCTTATTTTTTAGACATGATATTAGCCTTATTTTTCTATATCCACTTGCATGGTATTAGCCTTATTTTCTAGATATGAAATTAAATTCTTTTGTTTTGTACATGTTCTAAAAAGAGTCAAACATTCAACATGTAACTCAAAAAATTAATTTTGTAATTCATCATATAACGATTTATTATTAGTCTCAAAATGTCTAAATTCTTTCTCTTCGTCGTCGGAATGATGTGAGACCATAAAAGAGAAATTTTCTCATTCTTCATGGTCTGTATCCAAGGATTCACTTACTTAATTAGCTTCCCTTGCTATGTGGGATTTCTTTGGTCTAAAGTACTTATTTCCTTTGAATTCATTCTTCTTTTGGAGAGATGCAAAATCATCCTTGATATCTCCTTGTTTCTCATATTCGAGGCAAGTAAAATTCTCATTTGAAGTAGGTCTTTCATGCTTCTTTGAAAATTCCATACCTTGACCAAAAGTCATCATTTTAGTTGACCTTAGAGATTTACTGAACTTCTTGACAAGTAGACTTATGTTTTCATCTTAATTTGAATAGTCATATTGTTCATTTGCTTTTGCTAGCACTCTTAGATATATTCTAATGTTTCTTTTCATGTTCTTCATGTTGTTCTAATCTATCAAATTCTAATTTAAGCTATTGTATTTTTCGAAAACAATGTTGTAGATGATGGTTTGGATAAACTCTTTGTTTTAGAAATAGTCGTTATTTTGGTTGTCATTCTCTTAATAGGGTTCTAAGTACCTTTATATTTAATTCATCATTGGTGAAAGTTTTCCTTTAAATAGACAAGTGATTTGTCAAATGAGCGAACCTATTTTAAAAATTAAGTATCTTTTCTCCCAGTTGAATTCTAAACATCTTATATTCTTGAGAGAGAGAGAGAGAGAGAGAGAGAGAGAGAGAGAGAGAGAGAGAGAGAGAGAGAGAGAGAGAGAGAGAGAGAGAGAGAGAGAGAGAGAGAGAGAGAGAGAGAGAGAGAGAGAGAGAGAGAGAGAGAGAGAGAGAGAGAGAGAGAGAGAGAGAGAGAGAGAGAGAGAGAGAGAGAGAGAGAGAGAGAGAGAGAGAGAGAGAGAGAGAGAGAGAGAGAGAGAGAGAGAGAGAGTATGTATGTGTATGTGTGTGTGTATGTTTCTTTAGTTGAGATCTTTTTACTTCCTTTGTACTTTTGTGTATGACTTACAAAGTCTCCAAATTTCATTAGTGGTTTGACAAATAGAAACCCTAAAAAATCCATCCATTCCTAAGGAAGATGCTAATATGTTTTTGTCTTTCCTATAAAGAAGAATTTCCTTGTTATCATCATAATTTCATATATCTTCAGGTTTTAGTTGACTTACACAATTAACAAGTAAAGTTAGAATGTATGAACCACTTTCGACTGATTTTCATACTTTTGCCCCTTGTGATTCTATAAACATTTGCATTCTAATTTTCCAAAAATCATAAAACTCACCGGTGAAACATGATGGTCTATTGAAACTACATCTTTCTCACAAGAATGCTTTTGCATAAGCCATTTTTACCCAGATCTAGGAGCAAGTTATCCAAATCGTACTCTAATGCCAAACGTAAGTATGCAAATTCTATGAAGGGGTGAATTATATTTGATGGGTTTTTTATTTTATTTTATTCAAAGTTTATTACCTTTTAATTTTTCCGAATATAAGTTATTTACTTAAACTTTTATATGAATGAAAAGTGCTACAAATTAAAAGAATAAAAGTAAAAGAAAAACAATCATTATACTAGTTCCCCTTATCGGTCATGGGTACATCTAGTATCTCTACTCCTTAGAAGATATTACACTATGGTTAGATCTTTGTTCAAGTCTTCAACAAGACCTTCTTCCAATATTATAATACATAAGTATGAATGAAGAACTCCAATTTCTTTTACAACACCTTAACATCACATACTTGGTGATTAAGTTACAACACACACTTTGAATAATCTTGGTCCTGACTTGATTCCAAGTTAAATAAATTTATCTTCTCTTTCACAATATTACAATCCAAAGTATTCTACTTTAAGTGCTCAAAATGTATGAAGAAAATTTTGAATGATTTGAAATTGATGCAAAAAGTTTCAATACCTAAAATGAATGAACACTTAGAAAGTTTGTTTGAATTAATATTAAAATAAAATTTGGAAAGTGGTAAGTAGTGTTTTTGATGTTTATACACTTATATACATCCTAAAAACCCCTTCGAACTGATGCATAAGTTTAAAATTGAATCCTAAAGCATTGCAATGAGTTGCACACATCCTGACTTTGAAAAAAATTCAACGTTTCAGGATGGTAATTGAATACCTATATGCGGTAATCGAATACCATTGTCCCAATGTTAAAATTTTCAAATTTTGTACACTAGTAGTTGAATACCATAATTCTAGAACTGAAAAAGTGGAAATTTTTGAACATGGTTGTTGAATGTCACTACTTGGTATTCGAATACCACTTTATCTTTTTGCTTAAACTTGAATTTTTAGTTCATGGCTTCATGAATGCTTATGAATGATGATGCAAGAAATTTTTAGATGAAGTGAGAGATGATTTTTCTAAGTAATTGAAAGTGTTATAACATAGATTTCAACAAGTACCTTAGTTATTCTTTCTTTTCTCAAATTTCACTTGAATTCCAATTTCATACAATCTTGACCACCTTCCTTATTGATGCACATGATGCTTTTTGTTCATTGTTTTTCTTTCATAATCTTTGTACTCATAAGAAATATACTTGATATAAGATGTATTCTTCACAATTCATGGAACTACGAAAAATAATACCTTTTACAACGAAGCTTTCACCTCGAACATGCCAAAAACGGAGCGTTTAGGTCCTAGGAGTGATATGTTTATTTTTTTTAAATAACCTTTTTCCTTGATTTTATAAAAAACCGAGGTAATATAGCTATAACTGAGCCCCATATTTTCTCCATAAAAGAATAATAAACTTATTACCTCAGTATTTTTGAAAACCGAGGGAATGTTATAATCGAACACGCTTCGAATCCCTGTATCTGCATTTAAGATTTTTTTTGCACTGATTTCTTACATGGTGCCTTCCAATCTTCTCTTTTTTCTTAGTTATATTTTTTCTTCATCTTTTTCTTATTAATTAGTAATTCTCAAAATATTTGTTACCAAGAAAACGAATAGGCAATAATATGAAAGAAAGTATTTCATTAATTAAAAACAGGAAAACAAATAATTATTCCACATATTCAAAATTATTACTCCACTCAACTTCAATAGTATCACTATGGACTATTTATAACTGAAAGAAAAGTTCAGAAAGAACTCTTTCATATGGTATAGGGAAAGTCATTTCCTCCATAGAGCTGATTATCATTTCCTTTAAGAAGTTAAAAATGGTAAGAGGAAGATTAATTTTGATGTTCTTGGTAAGAAATAACAAGAGATGGTTGTCATCCCAAGTAAGCATTTACAATTGTTTCTCTCTTGAATGGAGATTTGATACTAGAAGTTGATATAATTTTTTTTCAATTGATAGTAAAGTAGCAGGTCTGTTGAGATTATAATAGTTGACACAAATTAGGATAGTAAAGTGAATGACTAATTGTGATAGGAGAGCCAATGACATAGGACGGGATTTACTCAACATCATGACCATGTGGCCAACGAGGAATTTAACCAGAACTCTTTAATGAGATTAATGTAGATGAGTCCATGAAGAATGTCAAAGTAACCATTCAACTTTTGTTTGCGAATACTTTTTCTTAGATCAAAACCTTTGTCTTTCAAATCGTCGAAATCAACAAACTTTTCATTGAAAACGAACAAAAGATTTTCATCTAAGATTGTTGATGACATTTTTGAAGAAAAGAAAATACTTTAAAACTATATTTGAAGACACAAAGAGAAGGAAATGAGTCATTGAAACTAGGAATAGTGTTTAAAAAATAAACGAAAGAATAAGAAGCGGAATAATTAGAGAAACTCAAACGCCTCCTTGAAAATCCAAAGCATACGTTACATTTTTGAATATTAATGATCATTTCTATTGTAGTGATATGATTCCAATGTGTGCCATGAGTTTTTATTTATTTTAGAAATGGAAACCATATATTACCTCAGTTTTAACAAAACCGAGGGGACAATCAACTTATTATCTTGATTATTCAAAAAATCATATGGGAAAAACAATTCAAGAACATTTTTTTATTATTATAATTTTTTTGTAAACTAAATGATACATCCTGTCAGTTTCCTTAATAACTGAGGGATAAGATAATTAGATTTTACTATAAAAGCACTTGCTAAACATATTTTACCCTAATCCTAACTTATATTTACATTAATTATTTTGTATTTAGAAGCTTGAAAAAGTTCTATCTGATGGATTGCAAGTGCAGAAAAACATTTTTATAATATTGGAACATATAATTTCTTTAGAAGTTGGATGCATTCAATGGTTGGAACATATAACTCATAGAAATTGGATGCGTGCAATATTTGGAACAGATAACTTCTTACACCAAAATCCTTCTTTTTTTGTATTTTTTTTAATAATCTATGTAAGCAATGTAATTTTTCAAAAAATTACCATGTTAACCTTGGTTTTGTTAAACCGAAGGGATAACTTAGCGTGAGAATTTTATATATTGACGTCCATTTCATGATTATCAACGCTCAAGACACTAACATTATTGATCCGCGTGAAACCTAAAAAAATTGCATTATAAAGGTCTTCTGATATCTATACTTGATAAAGAAACGTCAGAAAGCGCTTGAAACTATCTACATCCTCCATTTTAACTTTTGCCATTAAGAATTCTCTATGATGGATTGCAAGTGAAAAATTATTTTTCTAACTTTTCTTTTTCTAACCCTTTTTTTTGTTTTATATCTGTAGCACCTCAAATTTGCACCCTACCATTTTGTACATTCATTTCATTTCTAGGTTAGTAACATTTGCATATCATCATGAGCATGCATTTCATCTACATAAGCAAGGTTCAACACAAGATGGCAGTGACTTGAATTCAGAGCTTTATTCTTACACCTAGTGGAAACTAGGATTTCTCAGCGAATTTGGGGTGGCTCCAACCTAACCCTAGCGTGGAGATGTTTGGGTATTATGCTTAAATTTGGTGTCAATGGTGGGTTCTGGAGAGATCAAGACCCTGATTTAGAGGCCTTTACTTGGTCATGGTTCCATACCCTAATCAGGTCAAGCTCCTATATTGTGGCCTCCTAATCCTAGTTCGGCTGGTACATCATCATTCAAGATGCTTGATCTCCTTGCTTGGTCAACTTGCATTCAGCAACTTCTTGGTCCTGGTTCATCCGGGTGGAGTTCTTGGTTGTGTTTCTATTCACCATGCTCATGATCATTGGCTCTAGTGTTTGGTTTATGTAGGTTGTGGTGCAGCACCTCTTGATCCTTTCTAAGTCCTTTGTTTCATGATCATCATTGGAGTGTCACTCATGATTAATTCAGTCAGTGTCATTATAATATCCATTTCACTCTATTTCAATACATGTTCAAAATTCATTCATTCATATAAGATAACTTTAAATTCATTTCAAGAGCCATTCAGTTCAAATACCAATCCAAGTTCATTCAGGTGAAGAAATTTCATTCATTACATGATCATTACAGGAAAAAATACAAAGAATGAGTGTGTTGACCAACTGTTGACTTTGGTCAACTCTGACCAAAGTCAACTCAATCCCTAAACTCCTAAAATCCTAAATACCCATGAATCCTATTCCTAAGCTCTAAAAATTCCTACTTGGTCGTTGACATGTGCCATTAATGCTCCAAAAGGCCAAACTTGGTGTCATCCGTGTTGCATGCCTTACCCATACTCCCTCACGTGGATGCTCTAGCCAAATGAGGCATGCTCTTGAAACTAACCAAGCAAGGTTAGTATGCCCACACGTGCTGCAGAGCTCATGACCATATGCTATAAAAGAAGCATTGGCCAAGTCAGGAACAAATGATTCCCATGACCGCACCTACACCTGTTGCTGATCATGAACCAAGCCATGTGCTTCAATGGACAAAGTTTCCTGCTAAAGACAATAGTGCAGTCCGTTAACACATAAATCCAGTCATAATATTTCACAAACCTGGCAAATCAATGCTGCAGAATCTAAGCCAGGACAGTGATCTCACTTACTATGCAGAATCAGGTGAATCCAACAGTTGTCACCTTGTTGAACGAGCTATCATCATACCTAGCAAAACAGTGAACCACGATTCAATCACAAGGAAGAATTAGAATTGGACCATGGCCATGATACAAGAAACCGACATGACCTGATGTTGAGCTCATTCATGGAGTGTTCCACGAGTAGACTTGGAACCGAACAGCGGGGGTATCTCATTTACCATGTCCAACCTGTCATGAAGTATTGCAGAATTTTGCAACACTTTGTTGCAATTTATTCTACGAATTAAACCTTGAATGGACATGCATCATGAACAACCTGCGTTTACAACAGCACCAACACCTAACAGCAACATTTATACCTTCATGTCAAGGTTAGCAAGCACGTGACAGCTGAGTTTCATGCTGCGGCAAGAGCAATAGGTGGTTGTGCAGTATATGTTAGTGATAAGCCAGGAAATCATGATTTTAAAATCCTGAAGAAACTAGTACTGCCTAATGGATCAGTCTTGAGAGCAAAATAACAGGTCCAATGTATACATACCAGAAGCTAGTGCATTCAAAAATGTCATGCTTCAAGGGTGAACTACAGTGCAGACCCTGAGACAATGATCATGTCCTGCAAAACAAAATTCAAACTGGTGATTATTCAAGCCACAGTCTAAATCAGTTTGGTTCAATAATAGTTATCCACATTTGAGATTGAAGGAAAATAGATTAGAAATGTGAACTTGAGGTGAATCTCACGTGACTTAATTCTTAATTCAAGACTTACCTTCATTTAAGTGCCAGCTGGACGAAAGAGATTGAGCTACACAAATCTCCCATTTGCCCCTTAGATCCTGATATATAAACTGCAATCATTGCCAATCATTGTTTTCAGAAAATTTTCCCTCTCATTCCAAAATCGTTTGCCCTCAATCCTTCAACCTCTAACAAACGTTTCCAGATTCTTCTTCAACCTGTAACTAACCTTCAACCATGCTCATCATCACGATCCAGATTCTTCTTCTTCCTCCATCACCTAATCTTCTTCAACATCAACCTTCACCTTCCAATCCACACCTTCACTAAACTCCGAACTCCATGGCCAAATCTTCAACCACCACGGATCCGTAACCGTAATCTCCATCTTCACAAATCACCAAACCTTCCCTCAACTCTGAACCATTCGAACCTCACCAATCTTCACTCACCATTTTTAACTGCACGCAACCTTCCAAGAATGAAACAGAAAGAGAGATTGAAGAAGTAGCAAAAACCAAAAACCACAACTCCATAGCCAAAAGAGTTTCACAGAATTCAGAAAAACAAACTAAGAACGAGAAGAAGAAGAAGGATCATCGGAGCTTACGATTTGGCCGGACTTCGGATCGGATACAGATTCGTTCGAGATCTCGCGGAAATTACTCTGGATTCTTCGTTGATTCATTCTCTTCATCATAACCGCAACCAACCATAACCGTAACCAATCTCCGTTCACCGAACCACCTTCAACCGCTTCCAACCTTCCATCGCCGAGCCACCACAAGAAAATTCAATTTGTTCCTCAACGGAAGCATAACGGAAAGGAAGAGGAAAGCACAAGAGGATCTCGATCTCATCTTTTGAAAATTCGGTCGCGTCCGCTCTTTGTTCTTCACGCCGCTTCAGTCACCGGATCTTAGTTGCATCGCTCTTCGTCACTAATCGCGACGCCTCTCTCATCTTCACCAACTGTACTGTCCATCTTCCTCAATCCGAAGCGGCCTCAGCTCGATCGAACCACAACAACGCGAATCGCAACAAGGCGAGAACAAGGAGTTTCGGAATCGAGCCGTGGAGATCTGAGCTTCGAGTTCGTCTTTGCCGCCGCGGGTAAGAGTGAATCACGGTAGCATTTTGTTTTGTTTGAAGTGGAGAGGTTGATTCCTGTTTCGGTAAAGAGAGGTTGAGGCCGTGAGGAGGGGTGCGCATCCTATCGTAGCAAACCGCTGCCGGCATCGGCGAAAACCGGCACGGTCAGGTTCTTTGGCAGCGCGTTGTTTTTCTTTCTCTCCGTGGATCTCCAAACACGAGTGAGTGAGGGAAGATGAAGTTTCTCTACAGTTTTCCTTTGCACGTGGAATTACAACCCCCGTCGCCACCTAGCAGGCCTTGTCATTGAAGCTTCTGGTGGGCCAACGACCTTGGGCCCAACCTCTGGAGTCTATATTCCAGGTTCTGCATTTTAGATTTGTGCATAATCTTAATTAATCTGTATGTTTAGTTTCAATTAGAAACATTAGAAATAATTAGATGTGATTAGGAGGTTAATTGTTTAGTTACTGTTACTGTTAATGATTAGGACATATTAGGATTAACTAGTATTTGTTAGAGTTAATTTAGGTTAATTAGTTTAGTTTGGAATTTTAGAGCTAATTAGTCATTAGAATTAAATAGAGTTTTAGGAATTATCAAACTTAGATTTTCAATTAAAAAACATTTGAAGTAGTATTAAAGATTAATTTTAGGATTAATTGTGGACCATTAGAAATACTGTTGATTTAGAATTAATTCTAGGATTAGTTTAAATAGATTTTAGAAGCTACTTAGAATTTTAGTGGTTGATAGAAGTCATTTGAAACATTAATTTTAGGATTAGAGTTAAATAATCTCTTAGGAGTTTTGTTTTAGAATAATTAGGATAGTATAGAATTTAATTGATTCTAATTAGGGTCTCATAATAGATTTTAATCCAATATTAATCCATTAACTGTGAAATGACCATTCTACCCCTAGGCTTAGAGATAATTCGATTTTGCATGCTCCCTTAATTTTAGGACATATTATCACTTGAGTAAATGAGCTTCATGTGGAGTTTGAGCTTCTGTTCTGGATTTTTTCCCTCTGTTGACCCTAGGCTTCGACCTAGTGGTTTGGACTTATCATTCGAATTGTGATTTCAGGTTCAAGAATGCATCTCCATGAGTGATGATGCTCCTTCATTTGAGCTTAACCATTTGTTGTCGTTGGCTAACAATTGTGTGTTTTGTAGGCCTTAATGGGGGATTCACTTGTGTTCATGGATCGCTCATTGTTGTCTGATTGGATTTGTCTGTTTGTGTGATATTGACTGTTGATTGTTTGTTTGAATTGTGTACTGACTGGTTAGCTATTTACACAGGTACCCTTAGTTGCTCAGTTCTCTTAAGAACTTGCATTGCTTTGCTTATAAGCAATTGGCATTGAGGTATAGAGCCTTCTTCTTCATGTAGTCTGGAGACCCGGCTGTTACCGAGCCGGGCAAACTGTCTGAAGTCCTCCTTAAGAGGCAATGCTTGTGTATGTTTATACTTGTCCCAAGCAGGAAAAGTCCTCATTTGAGGCAATTGGTGGAAGGTAGGGATAAGCAATCTATCCCCCACTATTCTGTGAGTCTTCTCCTTGCTCCCATTACATGGTTGTAGCATTGAGATCCAAGCCCAAGATCTTGTACATTGTACAGTCGAGTCTATGTCCTGAGCGTAGAAGGGTCCCCCCATTCTGGACCCACGCTCCCTTGTCTGATGCTCTCTCTGACTTGAGATAGAAGCAATGAGGCACACCCCTCATCACCTTTCATCTAGCTTCACCTTAGCCCCTCAATGGCAAGGTTAAGAGCTAACCTGACCCCGATACAGAGGCTTGTTTGTTGAGGTTGATATGACCCCTCGACTAAAGCCTAACCCTGATGTTTGAGCCCCTTGTTGGTGTGTTTATTTCATGTTGTATATGTTTGTGTGGTGTGATTGTATCCCCTAGGTTTGCTAGACTCCGCGTAGTCTCGTTTGCATGACAATTAAGGTAGCACGGTTCCTTCGTATAGGACTTCCTTTCTTGCTTGAGCTTTCCTAAAACACAAACAAACATTATCCCCTCTTAAGGATACGTCCACTCCTTCTACTACAGGTGAGTAAGTCTCCAAAGGTCGAGCATCCGGTAGATTGCGTAGTGACGTCGTCCACTTAAAAAAACACAAACCAACAGGAATAGTTTGGCCGAACTACGGCAACTCTGATTCTCATGTTCAGGTGAGATACGTAGGCACGAGATGCGATGTCTTGTCGAGTTTGACTAACAACTAACACTAATTCTTTTCTCTCGCCCTCGTTGCGATTGAGACCTTCCCCTTCTCTTGCCCTAGTTGCAATCGAGACCCTTCTTCTTGTTGCATGCTGTTGTGTGTTTTGGGTGCGGATGCTGACATAATTCCATCAATTGGTTGTCGGGCTCCATGTTTGCCCTTTTGAGTGTGTTTTGGGTTCGGATGCTGACATAATTCCATCAATTGGTTGTCAGGCTCCACGTTTGCCCCTTTGTGTGTTTTGGTTCGGATGCTGATGTAAGTCCAGTGATTGGCATTCAGGCTCCACGTTTGCCTTTGCCTGTTTTTGTTTGTGTGCGTGTTAGCCGAGCTACGAATGCTCTGATTCTCCTTCGTCCAAAGGAGATACGTATGCATAGGATGCGATATCCTAGCGAGCATGTGTCGTTTCCCCAGTCCGAACTACTTTGACTCTGATGTCTATGCTTGATAGACTAAGTAGGCCCAGGATACGATATCCTGCCGAGTCAGTTTCAGTCTGTTTTCTTGTGTCTCCTTCAGCCAGTGTGTGTATATTTGAGCAGTGTTTTTAGCAACCATTTTCCTTCCTATTGTGCGTGGATCCCGTCGAGTACGACGGATGCGTAGGGGTGCTAATACCTTCCCTTCGCATAACCGACTCCCGATCCCATTCTCTTTGGTCGCGAGACCATGTCTTTTCCAGGTTTACTTCGAGCGTTTCCTTTCCCTCTTTTGGGATAAATAACGCACGGTGGCGGCTCTGTTGTTCTTGTTTTCCCGCCGGTTTTTCGCGTAATGCGACAGCTGGCGACTCTGCTGGGGATATTCTAGAGAAGTTGACCTGTGCTGGTCCTTCTTCCCTAAGCGAGTCTCTCCTAGCGCTCTCTAGGATTAGGTTTGGTTGCTGTATGCTGTTATTTATTGCATTCATTTCATTTATTGTTTGCATTCAATGTGTGCATTAATGTTTGCATTCATTCATTTCATCTGCTGTGCTGGCTGTGTGTTCTCTGATTTGGGGTGGGTGATACTCGAGGTAAAAGGCCCAATACCCAGGCTATGAGTGCAATCTAGGAAACCTAGGAATAGAGTGATTCATGGGAAGCAGGTGGTATGGCGTCACTTAGCGGAACATCGATATCACGAGCAGTTCAGACTCTGATGGGGTATTATCGGTGCATACATCTGGTGTGCACAGGATGATATTCTTGAAAGGGTTGTTTATCCTGCGTTTCTCTTGACCTTACCCTGGCCTAGATGACACCCGTGAGTGGGGAGGGGTTGATCGTTACAGGTACAGTTGCTGATTTGCTGGTGACTTGTTGGTGACTCTTGGTACTGATGGCGACCATGAATTGCAGACGTTTGTTTCTGGGACGCCAGAGTTCTGTCCGTGGTTTATCAGCGGGTTCCGTTTATTTCGGAGCCCCGGGTTGAGTTAAGAGTACTTGTTCAGAGGATCTGGCTGTCATCCGTTCAGTGGATATTCCTGTGATGGTAGTGATGTAATCTCCAGTTCC
Source organism: Lathyrus oleraceus (assembly GCF_024323335.1). Lineage (NCBI taxonomy): Eukaryota > Viridiplantae > Streptophyta > Magnoliopsida > Fabales > Fabaceae > Lathyrus > Lathyrus oleraceus. The sequence goes on along the minus strand of NC_066579.1, from coordinate 273,541,927 downwards.
GTTTATTTCGGAACTCCCCAAGTCGGATTTATGGTGACTTAGTCCCGATAACTGTGACTGGTTCAGAGAATGGGTCTTCAGATGACTTGGCGGCACAATGACCTGCATTCATGCATTTGCATCGGTCTCATTTCGCATTCATCTGCATTCAACTCATGTCCATCTGTACTCAGGGTCCATTATTTTTATTAATATTCTGGTTGAGAGACATCCAGATGTCGGATTGTTATTAATGAAAAATTCTCTGTCTCTATGAAACCAAAATCAAAGGACAGACATTCCTGGTACGGGTAGACGCTGCATGTGTGAGTCATACTAACCCATTTGCTGTTTTGTAGGTGTCAACCGGTGCGCATAGCCCGTCTGTTCAAATTTCCTGCTAGGGACAACAAATCCAAACTGATGGATCCACTCAACACCGGTAAAGGCAGACATGTTCGGGATCGGTTATCGGCCAGATCAAGAGTCGTCTAGACCAAACAGAGGACGTCGTCCATCGTACACCTTTGTCAGTGCGGGAATGCTGAATTCTGATCAGGCTTGTTCAGTGAGTGAAGAGATCGACCGCGACCGCGAGCTAGAGCTGTGGATAAAGTCGTGCGTACCAGGCAACTGGAAAGCCTCCAAAATCACCACTGTCGCTCATCCGGAAGTGTAGTATTTCTGTGTTTTGATTTTGTTTGCATGAAAGCCATACGTTTTGCCCGAAACGTAATGGCCCATTGTAAGGGCCATCTCATGTGTTTCATTTTGCAACATTTTGCATCAGTAATAAATGGATGTTTTTGTAATAAAAAGCGGTATTCCCTGTTTTTCATTTATTTTTGCAGTTTCAAAAACAAATAAAAATGGCAATGTTTTTGTTTCATTTTTCCTTTTGAGTTTGTCTCACCTCATCAGTAATTATTCTCCGGATCTCATCGATAACAATTCAGTTACACCTCTATATGACTTCGACAATCCAAGCTATCATGCCGAAGAATAAGGCGAAGAAGATTGTGATCTGCTGGAATTAGCTAGGTTGTTGAAACAAGAGGAGAAGGTGATTCAACCGCACGAGGAGCAAGTCAAGATTGCCATCCCAAGTACCGCCGAGGTCAGAAGGGAAATGAAAGTTGAGGCCGCTTCAGAGGCAAGTCAAGAGCAGAATGGTAGCCCTGTTGAAAGAGCAGGTTGATATCTTCACCTGGTTGCATCCAGATACACCAGGGTGGAATACCCATGTTATGGGGCACGAGCTACCATCGAGAGAAGACTATCCTCTAGTGAAGAAGAAGGTCGGTGCCACGAATCAAAGGGCTGCGGTGACTTTGTTTCATGATATGACTCATCGTGAAAGCGAATGCCATGTTGATGACATGATGACAAAGTCCCAAGCAGAAGAGGGGCACCCGGTGGACTTGATCAAGTTGTTTGATCGGTGGAGATAACTCATACTGTTGAGTCCGAATCAGTGCACTTATGGAGTGCTGTCCGGTAAGCTGCCGAGGCTTATTAGGAGCGGATAAGAGGAATCGAGGTCGATCCTGCAAAAAAAAAAAAGAAAAAAAAAAAGAAAAAAGAAAAAAGAAAGAACGATACAAGAAACGCCTGAACCGAAGACAAGAGAACAAGAAAGAGATCAAACGGTCAGGTGGAATGATGATTGCCAAGGGGCAAATGAAAAAAGATAAGTTGCAGGAACCTCTGATTCTAATGCCTCCCAGGGAAGAAACAATTGTTAATCTGGTACTTGACAGCCTTCAAGGGGTCTACGAGGTGTGTATGTGTCAGCATGACTAGCCTCGTCGAAAAGAGCATGCAATTTACCTAAGCAAAAAGTTTATCGACTGTGAAGCAATACACTCACTGTTCGAGAAAACTTGATGTACTTTGGCATAGGCTGCTCGCCGACTGAGACAGTATGCTGGTTCACACCACCTTGTGGATGTCCAAAATGGATCCGATCAAGTATGTGCTTGAGGAGATAGCGTTGAACGGATGGGTTGCGAGAGGGAAAATGATGTTGACTGAATACGATATTCAGTATACCTCTCAGAAAGCAATCAAGAGGAGGGTATCGTATGGTTATCTCGCCCAACAACCCATCGATGATTCTCAACCAAGGAAGTTTGAAGTCCCTGATGAGGACATCTCGAGGTGCTCAAATCGAAAGATTGAGAGTGACCGATCCCGGAGGAAGGGCCTGACCCTGAATCCGAACGGATTCTGATGTCTGATGGGGAGAATTTAAAAGTGAATGAGCTAGTGCTTCCCCGATAACAGTTGAAAGCACCAACGATGGTGGATGAGTACGAAGTCGGTATCCTGAGTGTCGTACTTCGGTACGTGCATCTACTGGGGGAACGCCTTTCTCACTCCGGTATGGGATGAAGGTTGTACTACCATTTGAGACTCCGGTTTCGTCATGGGGTCCCGTTGGACGTAGACTTGAAAAAGACGAGTGGATTAGGACTCGGTATGACGCGTTGGAGCCTGACTGAGGAAGAGGGCTGACGGTTACTTGTCATGGGACAGTTATACCCAGTAAATGAAGCGTGTTGTTAACCGAGAAGTGCGGCCTCGTGGGTAGCATGGAAGAGATGTGGTGTTGAAAAGGATCCTTCCTCCTCAAGACGATCGTGGGGGCAAGTGGATAAACAGTTATGAATGTTCGTTCGTGGTCAAAAGGGTTTCCTCTGACAGAGCCTTGTTGTGGACGACCACGGATGATGAGGATTTTCCATTCCCTGTGAATGCGGACGCAGTTAGAAGATACTTCGTGGAAAAAAAAAGAGACCCGCTGGAAAAAAAGAATAAAAGAGTCCAGGCAAAAAAAGGGCATCCCGGCGGACCAAGGAAAAAAGAGAAAGGTTCGGGCAAAAGTTAGGGATAATAAAAGAAAAGAACTGTACACCCGGCAAGTCGAAAACCTCACAAGGGCGACTTGGGCAAAAAAGGGTATCCCGGTGGACTGAAACCCGAAAGGGCGGTCCAGGCAAAAGAGGGATTGAAACGAACAACTGCGTCCAGCATGATCGTTTGTGCTTGAGATATGGCTTGGATAGTCTCCGGCAAAGATCGATTGGAAGCGTCTTGTTCAGAAGACAGAAAGTGCGGAAAGTCTTGAGGACATATGGGGTGTAACCGAGTTGGAACCCGATGAGATCATGGTTTCACATTGCCAATGGGATAGATTTTCTCCTTTTATGCGCAATCACCTCTTTCCAGGGTTTGCCTCCTGTGGGTTGCTCAATTCTGAGCCATTTTTTTGTTTCAGTCAATAAAGTGTGTGTTCAGTCAAATAGTTTTGTTTTTGTTTTCATTACCGCTTTGATTACGAAAACATCCATTCGTTTTGATAAAGAATACTTGCATTTTGAAACATAGAGGTCCCTTCCGATGCATGCTTATAAGATTGAAATCTGGAAATCTTATTCGGAAGTTGGAGTGACTTAGATGTTGAAGTGTTGGCACGCCTGGGGCACGCTTTTATCTAACAATCTCTTGTGCAGGTGCCGTTAGATATCTTCATTCGCTGGCAAGTAGTGATATGAAGCCTTTTGACAAGAGATCCCCACAGAGTCCAACCAGGGGCAAAGGATAGACGAACAATGAAAGGACGGTGAAGGATTACGACGACGATCCTGGAGGGTTAATCAAGAAGACTCTTCAAAGTCTATGGACTGGAAAGTTTGTATGAATCCCAGGAATTCGATCTTCGTGGGATGAATCAGAAGAGTCCAGGCAAGTCTGGGAGTTTTCAAAAGTGGAAAATCAACACTGCGGTAGGATGGTGAACACCAGTGTTCGACGAATCGAAGGGCGGCCCGTGCCCGATAGGCTGTATTCCCCCAATGGGTTTGAGAGTGTCATCTCCCTAGCAGATTCGAGATTGGTGCCTCCTCAGCAAGCCTGAAGGTTACCATATCCCCAGCGGAGTTGTGGTTGTTTTCCAAATCTGAAGCTGTCTTCCCAGCAGAGTTTGTGTTGATGGTTTTCCCTCAGAGAGATCCTCAAGCGGATCGAGTTCGGTGAAATCATCCCCAGTAGAGACAAGCATGGGTTGCCTCCCCTAGCAGGGTAATCACCAAGCAGTTCGGGTCCGATGGAGATCATCCCCAGCGAGGTTTGTCTTTCCCCAGCAGGGTGGAAGTTGACGTGGTAATGAGATCCTCAGCGCAATTCCTGGAGTTCCCCAGTGTTGTCTCTGGAGGAGACGTGTGTTTATGCATCCATCATTTAGATAAGCCTAGCATATTGCATCATTAGTGGGTAGCATTTCCATGATCATGGGGCATGGTGTAAAACAAAACAAAAAAACTCATGCATCTGCATTACAAGCATATCCATTAGCCCGAGGCCGTGGTGAATTGACCAAGAATGGGTTGTTGGAAAGAGTTTAGCATCGCTTGGATCGATTTCAGAATTGGGTTCCCCAGCAGGGTTGAGAGAGGTGTTTCCCAACAAGTGACCCCGCAAGTGAGGGGGTATCCCCATCATTGTTACTCCCCAATTGGTAGCATCTTGCCAGCTTGGATCTTTTTCCTTAGCAGATGTGGGGGTGTCTGATCTCTCCATGTAGAGTTGACCCTTTAAGCAGAAAATGTCTGTCATTTCCTTCTGCGCTCCCCACGAGTTGTGTCCTCGTGGATGACGGTTGTTTCCGTTCCCTCCCCTTGGGATGGGTTTTCCCTAGTGAGTTCTTTCCTCATTAGGATGAGTCTTGTTTCAGTATGCCTTTTTGGATCGATCCTGAATTGGCTTCCTTGTGGCTGTCTCCTGTTTTTCCCTGGGGCATAAATGAATAGTTGCCCACTAACCGGCACTCATTCATCTTATCCTTAGTGGAATTTGTTGGCCTCTACCTGCAACTGGTAGTTGTAAGTCCTATCTTTGTGGTTTTTTACCCACTAGCCGGTAGTTGTAAAATCCCACTTTCATCCCATGGCGGAGATTGTTTGTTGGCCTCTACCTACAACCCGGTAGTTGCAAGTCCTATCTTTGTGGTTTTCTACCCACAAGCTGGTAGTTGTAAAATCCCACGTTCTCCCCTTGGTGGAGTTGACCCTTTGTGCTCATCCTAGTTGATGACGGTTACTTTTCCTTGGTTTTCTGCCTACTAACCGGTAGATGTAATCCCCTCTTTGCGGTTATCAGTATCCAATTTGCGGTATTGATATTCTTTTCCCCTCTGGACACTCGCCTTGATCAAGCAGTATTGTCCCCAGTGGGTCTCTCCCTTTCTTTTGGGTACTTGCTCCGAGTTAGCAACTTTATCCTCTTTTGATTGGTCATCTTTTGCATACCTGTTCCTGGTACACGATGCCTTTCTTGTCGGTCGTTTATCCATTTTACAACCTCAACCCGGTTATGGATAATCTTCCATGCGAGTATATTATCTACGTTCTGACGGCTATAGATAATATGTCTCATGCACTCTCTGGTCAGTCCTTTGATTGTTTTCTCCAGCAGAGTAAGGTTCGTATTCCTTTGTTCGGAATCGAATGTCCATCCTTTAACGAGTTTGCCTTTGCTCTCTTCAGGATGATGTCGGTTGATTTATCCATTTAACCAATCCGGTTATGGATAATCTTCCATGCGAGTATGTTATCTACGTTTTGACGGCTATAGATGATATGTCTCATGCGCTCTTGGGTCGAAGTCGTCCTCCCCAGTCGAGTAAGATTCGTATTCCCTATGGAATCGAATGTCCATCCTCTAACAAGACTGCTTTTCTAGCCCTCTTCAGGATGTTGAGTGTTTTGGAACACAAACCAATTCACATTTGGTCGGTCACCTGTTTCATACCTACAACCCGGTATCCATGGTGTTCCTTCCTGTTTGCTCACTGTCGTGACCTTGTTCCCCAGTGAGATCCCCTGCCAGTATGTGGCCTTGCCCAGACATGTAGATGTCAGTGTCCTGTCAGCACCCGCGTGTGTTGTTTCTTTGGTGTCGGTAAACACCATCTTTCGGTGATTTCCAGTCATGCGTAAGTGTCTGGTCTTCTTTGGTGTCGGTAAACACCATCTTTCGGTGATTTCCAGTCATGCGTAAGTGTCTGGTCTTCTTTGGTGTCGGTAAACACCATCTTTCGGTGATTTCCAGTCATGCGTAAGTGTCTGGTCTTCTTTTGATGTCGGTAAACATCCTCTTTCGATGTTCATAACGTCGCTATCCCTTCCCTAGTGAAGATTTCTCCTCTCCGTTGGTGTCGATAAACGTCGAGTTTTTCCCGATCATCCGTTGATGATTTGGTTGTGTTCATTATCTCCATTACTCCTCTCCGTTGGTGTCGATAAACGTCGAGTTTTTCCTGTGCGTCCTATGACGTATAGTTGATTGTCCCCCGCAGATCATTTGGTAAGGCCAGATGATTCCCCTTAGAATATTCCTCCTCTCCGTTGGTGTCGATAAACGTCGAGTTTTTCCTATGCGTCCTATGACGTCTAGTTGTACCTTTCCCCAAGTGGATTTACCTCCCCGTTGGTTTCGATAAACGTTGTGTTTTTCTCATTCGTCCTTGAAACGTCTGATTGTATACCCTATTCCCAGTTCATTCATTAATGTCTGGTTGATTCCCAACCAGAATTCCCAGTAGACGTCCTATTCGGTTTCCGGTTGTGGTGCCTTTCCCTCGTGAAGTGGCTTTCTCCTTCTCCCTTTCGTCCGATGACGTCTGGTCGAGTCTCCCTTTCATCCTATGATGTCTGGTTGAGTTTTCTCCTTCTCCCTTTCGTCCTATGACGTCTGGCTGAGTTTTCTCCTTCTCCCTTTCGTCCGATGACGTCTGGTTGAGTCTCCCTTTCGTCCTATGACGTCTGGCTGAGTTTCCTCCTTCTCCGTTGGTGTCGATAAACGTTGAGTCTCCCTTTCGTCCTATGATGTCTGGTTGAGTTTTCTCCTTCTCCGTTGGTGTCGATAAACGTTGAGTCTCCCTTTCGTCCTATGACGTCTGGTTGAGTTTCCTCCTTCTCCGTTGGTGTCGATAAACGTCGAGCTTCTCCCTTTCGTCCTATGACGTCTGGTCGAGTCTTCCCATTCATCCTATGATGTCTGGTTACCTCTCCGTTGGTTTCGGTAAACGTTGAGTTTTTCCCCATTTCGTCCGCTGACGTATGGTTGTATCTCTCTTTCCATTCATTCATTAATGATTGGTTACCTCTCCGTTGGTTTCGGTAAACGTTGAGTTTTTCCCCATTACGTCCGCTGACGTATGGTTGTATCACTATCCTTCCAGTCATTCAATAATGATTGGTTACCTCTCCGTTGGTCTTGGTAAACGCTGAGTTTTTCCCTATTCGTCCTATGACGTCTAGTTGTACCTGTCCCCATGTGGATTTACCTCTCTGTTGGTCTTGGTAAACGTTGAGTGTTTCCTAGTTGTCCGTTGGCATCTAGTTGAGATGATTTCTGTTCCCATTCGTCGTGTGTCGATGTCTGGATGTGGTTGTGCTTTGGAAAGAAGAAAAACAATAAGAAAAGAGACAAAAAAAAAAATCCCAGCAGTGTGCAAATTTCTACGGTTCTTGGTATTCAATCCCTGTTTACCCTGAAAGTCTGACAGCCGTTGCTCTCATCCATTCGGGTTCCCAGTTGATTGAATAGGGGCAGCTGTAGCACCTCAAATTTGCACCCTACCATTTTGTACATTCATTTCATTTCTAGGTTAGTAACATTTGCATATCATCATGAGCATGCATTTCATCTACATAAGCAAGGTTCAACACAAGATGGCAGTGACTTGAATTCAGAGCTTTATTCTTACACCTAGTGGAAACTAGGATTTCTCAGCGAATTTGGGGTGGCTCCAACCTAACCCTAGCGTGGAGATGTTTGGGTATTATGCTTAAATTTGGTGTCAATGGTGGGTTCTGGAGAGATCAAGACCCTGATTTAGAGGCCTTTACTTGGTCATGGTTCCATACCCTAATCAGGTCAAGCTCCTATATTGTGGCCTCCTAATCCTAGTTCGGCTGGTACATCATCATTCAAGATGCTTGATCTCCTTGCTTGGTCAACTTGCATTCAGCAACTTCTTGGTCCTGGTTCATCCGGGTGGAGTTCTTGGTTGTGTTTCTATTCACCATGCTCATGATCATTGGCTCTAGTGTTTGGTTTATGTAGGTTGTGGTGCAGCACCTCTTGATCCTTTCTAAGTCCTTTGTTTCATGATCATCATTGGAGTGTCACTCATGATTAATTCAGTCAGTGTCATTATAATATCCATTTCACTCTATTTCAATACATGTTCAAAATTCATTCATTCATATAAGATAACTTTAAATTCATTTCAAGAGCCATTCAGTTCAAATACCAATCCAAGTTCATTCAGGTGAAGAAATTTCATTCATTACATGATCATTACAGGAAAAAATACAAAGAATGAGTGTGTTGACCAACTGTTGACTTTGGTCAACTCTGACCAAAGTCAACTCAATCCCTAAACTCCTAAAATCCTAAATACCCATGAATCCTATTCCTAAGCTCTAAAAATTCCTACTTGGTCGTTGACATGTGCCATTAATGCTCCAAAAGGCCAAACTTGGTGTCATCCGTGTTGCATGCCTTACCCATACTCCCTCACGTGGATGCTCTAGCCAAATGAGGCATGCTCTTGAAACTAACCAAGCAAGGTTAGTATGCCCACACGTGCTGCAGAGCTCATGACCATATGCTATAAAAGAAGCATTGGCCAAGTCAGGAACAAATGATTCCCATGACCGCACCTACACCTGTTGCTGATCATGAACCAAGCCATGTGCTTCAATGGACAAAGTTTCCTGCTAAAGACAATAGTGCAGTCCGTTAACACATAAATCCAGTCATAATATTTCACAAACCTGGCAAATCAATGCTGCAGAATCTAAGCCAGGACAGTGATCTCACTTACTATGCAGAATCAGGTGAATCCAACAGTTGTCACCTTGTTGAACGAGCTATCATCATACCTAGCAAAACAGTGAACCACGATTCAATCACAAGGAAGAATTAGAATTGGACCATGGCCATGATACAAGAAACCGACATGACCTGATGTTGAGCTCATTCATGGAGTGTTCCACGAGTAGACTTGGAACCGAACAGCGGGGGTATCTCATTTACCATGTCCAACCTGTCATGAAGTATTGCAGAATTTTGCAACACTTTGTTGCAATTTATTCTACGAATTAAACCTTGAATGGACATGCATCATGAACAACCTGCGTTTACAACAGCACCAACACCTAACAGCAACATTTATACCTTCATGTCAAGGTTAGCAAGCACGTGACAGCTGAGTTTCATGCTGCGGCAAGAGCAATAGGTGGTTGTGCAGTATATGTTAGTGATAAGCCAGGAAATCATGATTTTAAAATCCTGAAGAAACTAGTACTGCCTAATGGATCAGTCTTGAGAGCAAAATAACAGGTCCAATGTATACATACCAGAAGCTAGTGCATTCAAAAATGTCATGCTTCAAGGGTGAACTACAGTGCAGACCCTGAGACAATGATCATGTCCTGCAAAACAAAATTCAAACTGGTGATTATTCAAGCCACAGTCTAAATCAGTTTGGTTCAATAATAGTTATCCACATTTGAGATTGAAGGAAAATAGATTAGAAATGTGAACTTGAGGTGAATCTCACGTGACTTAATTCTTAATTCAAGACTTACCTTCATTTAAGTGCCAGCTGGACGAAAGAGATTGAGCTACACAAATCTCCCATTTGCCCCTTAGATCCTGATATATAAACTGCAATCATTGCCAATCATTGTTTTCAGAAAATTTTCCCTCTCATTCCAAAATCGTTTGCCCTCAATCCTTCAACCTCTAACAAACGTTTCCAGATTCTTCTTCAACCTGTAACTAACCTTCAACCATGCTCATCATCACGATCCAGATTCTTCTTCTTCCTCCATCACCTAATCTTCTTCAACATCAACCTTCACCTTCCAATCCACACCTTCACTAAACTCCGAACTCCATGGCCAAATCTTCAACCACCACGGATCCGTAACCGTAATCTCCATCTTCACAAATCACCAAACCTTCCCTCAACTCTGAACCATTCGAACCTCACCAATCTTCACTCACCATTTTTAACTGCACGCAACCTTCCAAGAATGAAACAGAAAGAGAGATTGAAGAAGTAGCAAAAACCAAAAACCACAACTCCATAGCCAAAAGAGTTTCACAGAATTCAGAAAAACAAACTAAGAACGAGAAGAAGAAGAAGGATCATCGGAGCTTACGATTTGGCCGGACTTCGGATCGGATACAGATTCGTTCGAGATCTCGCGGAAATTACTCTGGATTCTTCGTTGATTCATTCTCTTCATCATAACCGCAACCAACCATAACCGTAACCAATCTCCGTTCACCGAACCACCTTCAACCGCTTCCAACCTTCCATCGCCGAGCCACCACAAGAAAATTCAATTTGTTCCTCAACGGAAGCATAACGGAAAGGAAGAGGAAAGCACAAGAGGATCTCGATCTCATCTTTTGAAAATTCGGTCGCGTCCGCTCTTTGTTCTTCACGCCGCTTCAGTCACCGGATCTTAGTTGCATCGCTCTTCGTCACTAATCGCGACGCCTCTCTCATCTTCACCAACTGTACTGTCCATCTTCCTCAATCCGAAGCGGCCTCAGCTCGATCGAACCACAACAACGCGAATCGCAACAAGGCGAGAACAAGGAGTTTCGGAATCGAGCCGTGGAGATCTGAGCTTCGAGTTCGTCTTTGCCGCCGCGGGTAAGAGTGAATCACGGTAGCATTTTGTTTTGTTTGAAGTGGAGAGGTTGATTCCTGTTTCGGTAAAGAGAGGTTGAGGCCGTGAGGAGGGGTGCGCATCCCATCGTAGCAAACCGCTGCCGGCATCGGCGAAAACCGGCACGGTCAGGTTCTTTGGCAGCGCGTTGTTTTTCTTTCTCTCCGTGGATCTCCAAACACGAGTGAGTGAGGGAAGATGAAGTTTCTCTACAGTTTTCCTTTGCATGTGGAATTACAACCCCCGTCGCCACCTAGCAGGCCTTGTCATTGAAGCTTCTGGTGGGCCAACGACCTTGGGCCCAACCTCTGGAGTCTATATTCCAGGTTCTGCATTTTAGATTTGTGCATAATCTTAATTAATCTGTATGTTTAGTTTCAATTAGAAACATTAGAAATAATTAGATGTGATTAGGAGGTTAATTGTTTAGTTACTGTTACTGTTAATGATTAGGACATATTAGGATTAACTAGTATTTGTTAGAGTTAATTTAGGTTAATTAGTTTAGTTTGGAATTTTAGAGCTAATTAGTCATTAGAATTAAATAGAGTTTTAGGAATTATCAAACTTAGATTTTCAATTAAAAAACATTTGAAGTAGTATTAAAGATTAATTTTAGGATTAATTGTGGACCATTAGAAATACTGTTGATTTAGAATTAATTCTAGGATTAGTTTAAATAGATTTTAGAAGCTACTTAGAATTTTAGTGGTTGATAGAAGTCATTTGAAACATTAATTTTAGGATTAGAGTTAAATAATCTCTTAGGAGTTTTGTTTTAGAATAATTAGGATAGTATAGAATTTAATTGATTCTAATTAGGGTCTCATAATAGATTTTAATCCAATATTAATCCATTAACTGTGAAATGACCATTCTACCCCTAGGCTTAGAGATAATTCGATTTTGCATGCTCCCTTAATTTTAGGACATATTATCACTTGAGTAAATGAGCTTCATGTGGAGTTTGAGCTTCTGTTCTGGATTTTTTCCCTCTGTTGACCCTAGGCTTCGACCTAGTGGTTTGGACTTATCATTCGAATTGTGATTTCAGGTTCAAGAATGCATCTCCATGAGTGATGATGCTCCTTCATTTGAGCTTAACCATTTGTTGTCGTTGGCTAACAATTGTGTGTTTTGTAGGCCTTAATGGGGGATTCACTTGTGTTCATGGATCGCTCATTGTTGTCTGATTGGATTTGTCTGTTTGTGTGATATTGACTGTTGATTGTTTGTTTGAATTGTGTACTGACTGGTTAGCTATTTACACAGGTACCCTTAGTTGCTCAGTTCTCTTAAGAACTTGCATTGCTTTGCTTATAAGCAATTGGCATTGAGGTATAGAGCCTTCTTCTTCATGTAGTCTGGAGACCCGGCTGTTACCGAGCCGGGCAAACTGTCTGAAGTCCTCCTTAAGAGGCAATGCTTGTGTATGTTTATACTTGTCCCAAGCAGGAAAAGTCCTCATTTGAGGCAATTGGTGGAAGGTAGGGATAAGCAATCTATCCCCCACTATTCTGTGAGTCTTCTCCTTGCTCCCATTACATGGTTGTAGCATTGAGATCCAAGCCCAAGATCTTGTACATTGTACAGTCGAGTCTATGTCCTGAGCGTAGAAGGGTCCCCCCATTCTGGACCCACGCTCCCTTGTCTGATGCTCTCTCTGACTTGAGATAGAAGCAATGAGGCACACCCCTCATCACCTTTCATCTAGCTTCACCTTAGCCCCTCAATGGCAAGGTTAAGAGCTAACCTGACCCCGATACAGAGGCTTGTTTGTTGAGGTTGATATGACCCCTCGACTAAAGCCTAACCCTGATGTTTGAGCCCCTTGTTGGTGTGTTTATTTCATGCTGTATATGTTTGTGTGGTGTGATTGTATCCCCTAGGTTTGCTAGACTCCGCGTAGTCTCGTTTGCATGACAATTAAGGTAGCACGGTTCCTTCGTATAGGACTTCCTTTCTTGCTTGAGCTTTCCTAAAACACAAACAAACATTATCCCCTCTTAAGGATACGTCCACTCCTTCTACTACAGGTGAGTAAGTCTCCAAAGGTCGAGCATCCGGTAGATTGCGTAGTGACGTCGTCCACTTAAAAAAACACAAACCAACAGGAATAGTTTGGCCGAACTACGGCAACTCTGATTCTCATGTTCAGGTGAGATACGTAGGCACGAGATGCGATGTCTTGTCGAGTTTGACTAACAACTAACACTAATTCTTTTCTCTCGCCCTCGTTGCGATTGAGACCTTCCCCTTCTCTTGCCCTAGTTGCAATCGAGACCCTTCTTCTTGTTGCATGCTGTTGTGTGTTTTGGGTGCGGATGCTGACATAATTCCATCAATTGGTTGTCGGGCTCCATGTTTGCCCTTTTGAGTGTGTTTTGGGTTCGGATGCTGACATAATTCCATCAATTGGTTGTCAGGCTCCACGTTTGCCCCTTTGTGTGTTTTGGTTCGGATGCTGATGTAAGTCCAGTGATTGGCATTCAGGCTCCACGTTTGCCTTTGCCTGTTTTTGTTTGTGTGCGTGTTAGCCGAGCTACGAATGCTCTGATTCTCCTTCGTCCAAAGGAGATACGTATGCATAGGATGCGATATCCTAGCGAGCATGTGTCGTTTCCCCAGTCCGAACTACTTTGACTCTGATGTCTATGCTTGATAGACTAAGTAGGCCCAGGATACGATATCCTGCCGAGTCAGTTTCAGTCTGTTTTCTTGTGTCTCCTTCAGCCAGTGTGTGTATATTTGAGCAGTGTTTTTAGCAACCATTTTCCTTCCTATTGTGCGTGGATCCCGTCGAGTACGACGGATGCGTAGGGGTGCTAATACCTTCCCTTCGCATAACCGACTCCCGATCCCATTCTCTTTGGTCGCGAGACCATGTCTTTTCCAGGTTTACTTCGAGCGTTTCCTTTCCCTCTTTTGGGATAAATAACGCACGGTGGCGGCTCTGTTGTTCTTGTTTTCCCGCCGGTTTTTCGCGTAATGCGACAATATCATAAATAAATAACTGCAAGGTGAACCATTTGATCTTGCTCAAATATCAAGGAGTCGAATATCCAACATATGATCTTCAGGGATAAATTAATTTTTATCTTATTATTTTGTGAAAACAATGTAATATTGTGGGTAAATATTTTAGCAAAATAATTTTATTTCTTTTCTGTATAAATAATGTAATGAATTTCAATTAAAAAAAAGAATCTATCTTACCCCTCAGTTTTATTGTAAACTGAGATGTATGAGACACTAATTTTATAAATAATAGAAATGCAGATGTTGGGGTTTGAATTCATGTGCAAATTAATTTACCCCTCGGTGTTTAAAAACCCGAGGTGATAATCCGTTATTTTTCATAACGGTCTTCGTTACCTCAGTTCTGCAGCAGAGATAAAATGCATTTCGCGTCCGATTTTAGAAGCACTTTTTGTAGTAGTGTGGGTTTCATCTAGCAAATCCAATTGGTTTTGACAAATAAAACATGCGCTTCTAAGTGTAAAGGGAATGCAATATGACATATGTTCAAAGTTGGATCTGACGAACATTTGATCATAATTAATGAAACTTGTTCACATTGTTGTTTAATAGGGGTAAAAAAAGACCATAAGAAAATTAGATTGTTTAGGTTCACACCGAAATAAATAGCCAATTATTGGGTGGATGTATTTTTGTGCGGTACCATTTGAAATTAAGAAGATCTAAAAGAATAATTTATGGAGAGTTTATATCCATGAAGAAAGTTTAAAGACACAATGGAAGCAACTATCAACTTTGGGCAAGGTGAAGTACAATCTCTTATGATTTATGGTAGATGTTTGATCAATTTGTTTTGATGAACACTTTTTTATTATGTGCTACGAAAATTATTTATTTATTTATTTATTTATTTATAGTATGTTTTCTAATTTTAATTTAATTTTGTTCATATTTTATTTATGCTATTTATTTTCAAAATAAGTAGGAATTTGAAACTTTTTCAGGGTGAAGATCCTTACTTGAGTTACAAGATGTCGTTTGAGGGGCATTCTAATATGCGTTGGGAAGTTAAGAGAAAGAGACATAAGTTTGATGTTGAGGCCAAAAGCCAATTCGGAGTGTAGAAGATTCAAATTATTATTTTTGTGCTAGACTTAATAAATAAGTAGTTTTTTGGGCCGGATTTTTGTTTGTCGGGCCGGTTTCTCTTAAAACCCGATTTTTCTTGTATTATTTAAACAAAAAAAAAAATGTTACGGTTAGGTATTCAGTTTTCATGAAATCAAATTAGACGGCCGCTAAGAATTCTATGGAGAGATAAACTCCATACGGTTGATCTACTTAATCGTGTTTCCATGAAGACTTTGAGTTTTTTTACCTTTATCAATTCAATTTATTTTCTTTTTCAATTATGTTATGTGAATTTCATATGCTTAATTCGATATGTCATAGAGTAGTTTTGATTAAAGTCAATTGATTCACTTTTCTTAACCATATTCGTGTTTAAACATAATTTTTTCATTAATTCATGTAATCTTTAGGTGTTTACTTAATTCGGAAATAGGAGTGAAAATCGTACAATATCAATTGCATTTGTTCAATAGATACTATAATAAAAAAGGGATCGAATTAGCTTAGGAAATTGGTAAGGTGGTGACCAGTGATAAGTCGAAAACCGAAACAATAGATTAACTTATTAATATTATTCGTAATAAAATTCTCTTAGTCATAATCATAATCAAAAACCTAAATTCCCCTTTGTTTCAATCAGTTGGTTAAAATAATCAAGATTCATTGCAATACGACTCGAGTGTCACTTCTGTATAATACCCTTTATTAACTCATTTTTTATGCATGTGCACATCAGATAAAATTGGTATCGTTGATGGGGACTCTCTGTCGACTTTAACCAATGTTAGAGTCATAGGCATTGAGTTCTTGTTGTTATGGCAAATTCCTGATCTAGCGTATAAAACCCAATTTTCTAGAAAATTGTCTCAGTATCGAAATTTTTACGTGTCATTTTATCAGAAAAATAAGGGTTCAAAATCCCGAAATTTGAAACAAAAAATGAGACACCACCCTAAAAATCCTAAATTCTTTATTTTTCTATATTATTTGAAATTTTCATATTTTCGAAAAAATTCCAACAAAAAAAATTGTAGATTTTATTTGATTTTTAGTTATATTTTTATATTTTATTTTATTTCATTTTAATCGTTTTTCTATTTTCCAATTATTTTTTTCAATATGGATATTATGGGTATTTTCATATTTGTTGCATTGTTAACTCTTGATGTATGACTAGTAAGACCGATTATTCTGCTTTGTTTGATTTTGATCATGAAGTTTAAAGAACTTTTTACGCACATCGTAGAATCAAAACAGGCTAGTATTAGTGCATCCTTAACAATAATGATTCTGATCCATGATCTCTCATAATTTATTTGATTCTGATTTTGTGTTTAATTATCCTAATATGGATGAACAAATAATTTTAAAGAGAACTTATTGCACCTTATGTGAATTATAATACACTATGTATTGAGTATACCAAAGTTGTTGCATCTTTTGAATTGAAGTCTGGTTTACTACACTTGTTGTCAAAGTTTAGTGGTCTTGTAGGTGAGGATCTACATAAACACCTTAAAGAATTCTAGGTTGTGTTTTCTACACCATTGAGGCCTCAAGGAATCACCTTTCATTCTCACTATAATATGTTGGGAAATATTAATTGTACTATCTTGAGCTAAATTCTATTACAAGCTGGAATGATCTGAAGAAAGTCTTTCTAGAGATATTTTCCCTGCTTCAAGAGCTTCTTTGATCAGAAAAGAAATATGTGGTATTAGATGGGTTGGCATGGAATCATTGGCTGAATATTCGGAGAGATTCAAGCAGTTAGTGTTGAGTTGTCCTCAACAACAGATTCCTGAGCAATTATTAATCCATTACTTTTATGAGGAATTGCTACCTATGAACATAAATATTTTGGATGTTGCTAATGGAGGAGAACTTGTTTATAAGACCCCAGCTACAACTAAAATCTTAATTGAGATTATATCACTTAATTCCCAACAATTCACAACTAAAAACAATTATGTGGTCCTGACAAAAGGAGTGAATGAGATTCAAGTTTCTTCTTCCAACAAGGCTTTAGAAACCAGAATTGATGAACTTACTTCATTAGTGAGACAATTGGCAGTAGAAAAAACTCAAATAGAAAGGTTATGTGCCTTTACACTTCCCCTGAACGCCTAACAAATACATGTACTACCTTGCAAGAGGGTGTAATTACTGATTTGCCTCAAGCATACATAACAAACATTTACAATCTTCATAGAAAAAATCAGTGCAGGTACAACACACCTGACCTATCCACTAATAGGTATCATCCCAACTAGAGAAAGCATTCAAACCTTCGGTATGTGAGTCCATTCATACAAAAACCTTTTCAACAAAAGATGATGGTACCGCTTGCACCACCGTAGAACACTCCACAAGTGACTACTTTTACAACTTCTGGACCTTCATTAGAGGATCTTGTCAAACAAATGGGGTACAAAATCTCCAATTTAGGGATTGGACAACTTGCCACTTAAATGTCTTATTTTGAGGATTCACGGGTCTTGCAATTTAGGGAATCACTTGTATCCTTTAAAGTCAAAAGCCTTAACATGTTTATGAAAATCTAAAGTGTCTAGCGAAATCCTTATTTTTGGTTGGCAGTTAATTCTTAATGGGTTGTCCATGAGGATGGAGTTGGCAAAGCGTGACATTATTAAAGGCTCTCTCATAATGTGGTTTGTGCTTTTTGTATTATGACAGAAGAGGATGTGAAGAATTTGTTATGTTGTTTCTCTTTTCATGATCTTATGTGGGACAAGTTTTGCTTATGGATTTGAGCGGATGCGTCTTCATTTGTGGGTTCTTTGTTGGATAGAACTGTAACTATACATTTGTCCTCTTTCTTTTGATTTTTTTATCTTGATTTTTGTTGGGCCATTTAGTCTTGTAATAATTTCATTCTTTTTAGTGGTATTATCCCTAAAAATTTGGATGTTTTGAATATGATTAAGATTGTTGTTTTATGATTGGTTCGATATTTTTATTAGAAATGGGAGTAATTGTTTTTAGTCGGATTGGTGTATTAATCCCAGAGCTTCTTTGGGGTAGGTTTGTTTGTGGTTGTTGGACTGTTTCATAAATTCTCTTTTAGTTCCTTTGCTTATAAAAAAAAAACCTATATGTTGTTAATGTTTATCCAAGATTGAGTATCCATATATTTTTTCTATTACATAATCTTCCGTTGTTTCAAAAGAAAAGAAGTTTGAAGCGTGACTTAGTTAGAAACAGTACCTGAAAAGTCATTGACGTACCTAAATATGTGCTTTTTTACAATATTAAAAGAGTTTGAGCCATGTTATATATAGACATTGATGAAAATACGAATTTGATAAATGAACGAGGGTAATGAACCTATTGAAATAATGAATAAATGCAATTTATATAGAGGAACATGAGACTCATAGCTAAGCTAAAACACTCACAGGGCAGCTCTCCTTTGGCAAGTGAATTTCATTAGCTTTAAGTCAAATGAAATATCACTATCATCACCTGCCAATAGAGAAACGCCCTTTGACTGATTTGCTTATTAAAATATATACATTACTTCCTCTCACTCTTGCTCTCTCTAATGTATCTTGTTTTCATATATCAGTGTATCACACTCCCAACAAATTATATAGGCTAATACTCGATGGTTTTATGCGTTGGATATACCTGTATTGAATGCTACTATTTCCCCTTATTCTAAACTATGGCATATGCCTAAAGTTTCAAAATGCTTTTTTTTTTCCATTAAGATTCTATTCTTATTTTCAAGTTAAGCTTTTGGAAATAGAATCCCAATATGCTCCACTACCTTATGTTGTTGAGTGACCACATCCTAATATTTTTGCAAGAATGAAGTCATTCTTTCAAAGTAATAAAGCTTTCGTTCTCTCTTTAGATATGATAAAAAAATACACTGATTTTGTTCACAGCTTATGTTTTCCACTTCTTTAAAGTACAAAAGAATCTGGAATGGGAAGATGGACAAAAAAAAAGCTTTCTGAGTTGTGACTTTTAGCTATTATGAATAGACCAATTAATGAGCATATATAAAAAGTGGGCCAAAGAAAATATATTGTTTTGGATATCCATGGCATAACCCTGAAGTATATGCCAATGTTTCATAATTTGTTTATTCTATCATCTTTACTATAAATGTTTTCTAAAGTGTCACACAAACCAATGACAATTCATGGCAGCCACGGACACTTAGTCAATTTGAGATTTCAATGAATAACCAATGCAGGAATAGGGCTACTCTCTCATGGCAAGTAAAAAGTTTGTATATAAACTTTTAAAGGAGAGTTGCTTTGTGACTTCTTTAATTTAATTTCTAGACAGGTAGTTTATGTTGGTGAACAACCATGAATTACAAATACACTTTATCAATGTAATGCACCAATGGTATATGGATGAAATATTGGCGAGATGAACCAAGAACAATAATGGAGGGACCCCTCTCCATGTTGAGTTTCAACAATGTTTCCAAAACTGTTATATATATAATTTAACAATTCTATAAATTGTCATAAAGTGTGTTGGTATATCCTGAAAGGGATTCATAAGCTGTGATGCGGAGGGAAGAGAACTGAGTTGAGTCCATGAGTCCATAATGCTTCTTTAATTGCTAGTTTTTTAATTTTGGCACCAATTTAGTTTATTAGATACGTCGCCCGTTCCATTGAACATATCGAATCCCTTCGGGAAGGATATCCAATATAGGGAAGTGGTAAGTTGGCATATCCCTCTTCCCAACAATAAAGAAGGGGTCTTCTGATCATATTCTCGAAAATAGTGGTGAGTTAACCGTCCACTCCAGCATCATATCAGTGACAATTTCTATTTTTAAAGAGCATAGGATACATACCAAGCACCATTACAAATGCCCCAACATTAAAGTTGGGAAGGGAAATCACACTCTTATATAGAAAACTATAGATACAAAGTTTCTCACCCTTTACATGAGCTAACACTTAACCCCTCAACATACTTTAAAACCATTGACAACCCTTAATCAATAGGGATTGTCACGTTATGTCTTTTTTAACTTGTAAAATTGGTGCCATCATGGGGCCCGATAAGACTGGCATGCGCCCCACTCATCGTTACTTATTATATCTTTCACCATCTTCTTAGAATGATGCTTAAGCATAGCTCTAATATCATCATCAACACCATCGTTGGTGGATGAGAATCAAGTTCCTCCCATAAAAAGTAAGCTCCATAACTTTTCACAACAAACATTGTACCCACTAACGCTCCTTGAATCTCGGGAAGGAAGCAATGATCCAAAATCTTCTTCTCAAATAAAGACACTATTGATGTTCTTCCCCGCGACAATGACATCGTGGTCATCACAATCCAGGGATATAATTAGGGCGTGGAAATAGTATTAATGACCCTGGTAGCTCAACGAACGCTTTGTTCTTTAGAGACTCCAACTCAATCCCAACAATATTGGCGCATTCCATGGATAGGAAAATAGGTACATGTAAAAGGCCACATAATCCTTAAAGTAACGGCTGGTTCAGAGGAGAGTGTCGAGACAATTGATGTAAAGTATCTCGTGGTAGATACCTTATCCCCTATAACTTATGGGGATACCTATCCTTAACTTAATAGGGGTGGTTTTGTCCACCATTCATTTAATCCTCAAGTACCCATTAGCTGATGGTCGAGATAGTGTAGTGAGGCGGGACTAGGAGATCGCCCAAGAATGTTATAAGAGTATCTTAGAAATGAAGAGAGAACCCGTCCTGGGTGCCGCCTCTTATCCAGAAGCGTCTGACACCAATGTAGAAAACTGGGACCTTAGGTTAGGGATACAGAATGAAAGGCTTACCCCAACATAAGACTTGAAGGATTTCCATATTAGCCCTTTCAACCACTAAGTCACCAAGTTGGGCACCTCTTTGTCTGAATATCAAGAGGAATCGTTGGTCGTCATGCTCAGGAGGAACATTATCTTGATCGCCTTGGCATCTTTTGATATGTTAGGCATGGATACTTGAGTAATGTGTCATTGACTCGCCATTGACTCCAATGTTAAACTGGAATCTCAAAGAAAGCGCAAGATTGACGATGAAAAAATGGAAGTTATTGATGAGGAAGTGGAGAGGACGACAATCGCCGACTTCATAACTGAGATAAATTTTATGGATTACTAATGTGGTCTTGGTAAAGAAAGCATCAAACAAATAAGACATGTGTGTCGATTTCACTGACTTTAACGCCGCATGCCCAAAGTATTTGTACCCTCTACCTAATATAAATCGTTTGATTGACGGGTCTTCGGCCTAAAAAATATATAGTTCCATGGACGTCTACTCCAGATACAACATGATTAAGATGGATCTCGTGGATGCTTTTAAGACAACATTCATGTCCAATCATGGTAACTATTATTACAACGCTCTTCCCTTCGACCTCAAGAACACGAGTGCTACCTGTCAGAGACTCGGTGGATGTAGTGTTGTCAAAACAAATATTGCACAACCCAGAGGTGTATATTGATAATATGATAATGAAGACTTCAGAAGGAGAGAGGCATGTAACAAATTTGCAAGATGTCTTAGAGTTAGTCAGGAATTACAACATGAATTTGAATCCCTCCAAATGTTAGGTTAGCATGCAGTAAGACAAACTCCTTGGTTTCATGCTGACCAAAAGAGGCCCTGAGGTAAACCTTGACTAGTGCCAAACCATAATTGATATGAGAAGTCCCTCCAAAGTGAAGGAGGTTGAACAACTAACAATATTCCTAGCCTCCCTATTTCGTTTTCTATCTTATGCATTTGATAAGGATTTCAACTTCTTCACTCGCTGTAAAGAAGGATCAAATGGACGTACGAATGTGAGGAGGTGTTCTCAAACTTAAAGATGTTCCTAGCATCGCCACCTATTTTGATGCGTTTGATAATAGTTTCTCCTTTATTTCTGCATTTATTTGTTACTAACCACCTTATTTATTTATTCGGTTTGTGGTCATCCCTTTTAAACCCTACTTCGGTCGTGCAACTTGTGTAAAACCCTTGATTGGTTGGTAGAATAGCAAGTTCAAAACTCCACATTGTTTCAAGATAAGTCCGTATAAAATATTGGTTTTGCTTGAGGACAAATTTCTTCAAGTTCTTGTCTATAAGGAATACTAACATCTTGAGTCTCTTGTTTTGTGTGTACTTGGAAGTTATCTTGAAACTTCGTTTTTTCTTGTATAAAGGGGTTCATCGGCTCAACTTACAAAAAGATTATAAGAATTACTGGATACTCTAAAGATAAGTATTAGGGAGAGGATTATATCCATTCATTTAGACCGAACCTCTAGAAATTATAGTTTCTTCTCTCTTTCCTTATCTTTTTATTTTCCGCATATTTTCTTTCCATTGGTTTTTGGTTGCTTTATCCAAACCTTTTCATAAAAAAAGTTTGATCTTTGAAAATGAAAATCATTTTGTTTTAAATAATATTTTTTCAAACCCCATAAATTCACCCCCTCCCCTCCCTCTGGTGTGTGGAGCTACATGTCCAACAAGTGACATCAGAGCCAAACTCATGTTCAAACACAAATCGTCTTAGCAGGAAGATGACTTCTAACACTTTCTTGAAATTGATTTCAAAATTAATAATTTTTTACTAATGTTCTTAGATGATAGTAAAACTATTTATGTTTTATATTTGCATATCCTCCAAGGAAATATGGGATACTCTTGAACTAATATACATAGTTTCTCCGAGTAAATTGCACAAGGATATATCCTGATTACAATCTACCACTAAGAATATCTTTATAAATACCTAACACAAGTAAGAAAGCACTCCACTTTCTATATATTTACAATCGAGAGAAAGAACTATACTTCCCCTTTTACACACTGGTTATCACAACATGATAAACAAGTTACAGAATAGAGATACACAAATGAAATGTAATTTTAGTGCAAATGTATTTGGACACTTTTCAAACACTTGTAAAATTTGTTCTAATATTTCTTGAAAAAATATGTTAAAATGACTTATAACTCAAGTGCTCAAAGAAGATAAAACCTTCTATCTGATATAAAAATTATGCAGTAGAAAATGTTTTGTGAAAATATTATGAACACTATAAGAATATATATGGAAAGAGGTTTTAAATTTGAAAAGTCCTTATATTTCTAACGAACCAAGTTCCTCTTAGAAAATAAAAAACAATTGTTGGAAAATACTCATGATTATTTGAAAGGTTATGAAAAGTTTTTATGATCATTTGAGATGGAGAGGTATCGCATTCGTTCAGGAGTTTTCAACATTATTCATAACTTTCAAAGTTAATGTGAAAATACAATTGGTTAATCGATTGACCAAATAGGGGTAATCGATTATCCTTATGGAAAATGAAATTTCACTTGAAATAGTGACATGGTTAGTCGATTGCAAGGTATGGTTAATCAATTAAATAGCTAAATACTTATAAAATTTTCTAAGTTAAAATGTCAATTTTTTCCATTTTGAAAACAATGTATAAAATGAGTTTCAGACTTTTTCTTTAAGCATTTAAGGTCTATATCATATGAAAAACATATTGAACATTAGTTTATTTTGATTATCTTCAAATTTCCATTACTTGATAATTTTAATTGCCTTGAATTAACCTTGAATCATAACCGAGAAGGTTTCAAGTTGACTTGAAACATCCTTGCTGAAATCTTTTTCTTTTTCCATGTATTTGTCTTCATCAAAACATCTTCATAAGAGACTTGTCTTCAAATTCAAAGGGCACAGAAGCTTGGCAGTCGAACCTTATTTCTTAGTAAATCAGGTAATGGTAAAGATAAACTATCTTTGTCGCCTAGTTCTCCAGAAACTAGATATAGCAGGAGGAATAGTTGTGGAACCATATTTTGCAGTACATTTAACAAGTGATCAATGTTAAATATGACTATAGTGGTTCGCTTTAGATTATTTGATTTTGATGATAACAACTTGGATGATAGCTTGGTTTCACAGGTAACAAATTGTGAAGATGTAACCTTTATGTCAAGCGGTGAAAGATACACAGGGTAATTTTGTTTTAAGCTCTTCCTCCGAATCAACCTGATGAACTAGGATTTGGTGACCTTTATCCTCTGATGCCTACACTCAACTTAAAGATATATGAAGCCTCATATCTAAGAATATTCAAGAATATTCAAAAGTATGGTTATATGATTTTTATATTTGGAAAAAGTCTTGAAGCTTCAAAGTGTGAAAGAGAGGAAGTGTTAAAGCTCGCCCAGACATGTCTTAGTGATCGATGTTTTGTAAAAACCTAAGGTAATTCTCGTAAGGTAATATGTATAAATCACACACACACACACACACACACACACACACATACACACACCACACACATGTTGGTGTAAGCCCTAGAGGCCAATATTTTTGGCACATGTATCGAATTATTTATTAATAATAAAAGGTTTTTTCTTTATTATGTTTATTTAATGAAGTTCCTAGAATACATAGTCCGTTTAATGTATCATGTGTGAATTAATCATGAGATCCCATTAAACATAAGGATAGTATTCTTAAAGTATCCGTAGTCGAGCTTTGTTGTGAAGTGGGATAACATTAAAGCATTAAGACTATTATGTATATAGACTGATGATCACATCTCATGGATCATGGATAAGAAGTTATCAAGTCTTAAACATAAGTATGAATATTGATAGTAGTATTTATACTGGATTGACCCTCTATGAGAATACTATATAGAATGTTATGCTAAGTGTCATAAGTTATTCTCATGGTGATAATGGTGTACACCACCCTTTGACCTGTAACCACTATGTACCCTAGATGTAGATTCGAGTGCCTTATTGCTGATCCAACAGTGTTCGTAACTGGATGACCATAAAGACAGTTGATGGGTGTAGCACCTCAAATTTGCACCCCCCACTCATGCATTCATTTCATTTTTTAGGGCATTAGCATTGCATAGTACATTGCATCCTATCAATCAAGACTGGCATCAAGAGAATTCATCTGTGCAAAGAGACCAAGGTTTTTCTTGAGACAAAGGCCACATGATTATTCCAAATAGCTTATATGATCCAAGGGTTCATTTTGAAGCAACTTTGCCAAGTGGTAGAGGCTCAAAAGCCATCAGTACATGTCCAGGTCATCTGGGGCCCATAAAAGTCAACTGCAAGTCAACTGAGGGCTAGGAGGTGGAGAAATGGTTTGAGACACTTCATTCATGTCCAAAAGAGGTTTATTCATCATGTCAAATATCTACCTTGAAGATTTTGAAGCCAGATCAAAATATTCCCAAAATGGAAAGTGACCTGTAATTTCAAGTTTCCAAAATTGGCAAGTTTTTGGACCAACTTCAACTTGACTTTCCAACATCAAATAAGTTTCAAATAAAATTTTGTCCAACATGAAAGTTGAAGATCTTTCTCTCCCATTTCCAAAAAGTCCAAGATCATGAGCATTTGATGAACGGTTGAGAAGATATGATCGAATCATTGCCAAGTGTGCATGGAACTTCAACAAGCCATAACTTTTGATCTAAAACTCCAAATTGAGTGCCTCTTTTTGCATAAGGCTTGTCATGACTCATATTTTCTAAGTCCATCAAGGCATTGCATGAAATTTCATCACATGACCATTTGCTCATTCATGCTCATTTTGGAGGGAAAATCATGAATTTGAATTTGGTGCATCATATGAGTTTTTTAACCATTCTATCATGTTCATAAGATGATTTTAAGTGTAATTGCATGGTCATGTGGTACTGTTCACGTTCATGTTGCATGCATGGGGTGAAAAATCAATTTGGCATTACACCTCACATCTCATTAAAATCTCATTAGTCATGCCTAAGTGTGATTAGCAAAGTGATTAGGCAAGCATATAAAAGGCTAATCCTAACAGAATTTCTCAGAATTCATCATTCTAGATCTAGATTCAAACTTTCCCTCCAAAATTTCTCTCCACCATAATTCAAAAATTTTCCACATAACACCTTGATTTTCTTGCATATTTGTGTTCGCTGATCATCATTTAGTATAGATCAAGCTTTGATTTGCAGAATTTGGTGAAGAATTAAGCATATGAAGCTCAAGAACATGGCAATGGAAATTGAACTTTGAGCTAGACCTAAGCCTTTCCAAGAGTTAATTCGTGCTTTAGAAGTCATAACAAGGTTGATAGAAGAGATTTGGACGTGGCTAGACACCAGAATCCACTGCTGCCATTGATTGATCTTCAAGAGGTAGGTTTTTCGAAGCTCTTAATTCTCCTTTTTATGTGCATGATGTTGTAGATCTTTGCTTCCTGATCATCCTGATATAAAAATCTTGAAATTTGGTTGAGTATTCGTGGAGTTATGTGAAGTTAAACTTTGATGTTGAAAAATGTTCTTCTTCGATTTGCATGATTTATGAGGAATTAGATCAAAATAATAGTGGATTTGGATTGTGCATGTCATGAGCTTTCATTTCGTATATGATTTTGTGAATTCTGGAAAAAAGTTGATGTTCATCACTGTTCATCCACCGTCTTCATGAAGAAGACAGTGGTTTCCACCGTGCATGGCCGTGCGCTACAGTACTTAGGGCTTGCTCTGGTTCGTTCTTCCATTAACCCTGTAGAATCGCTGTTTACCCACACGTCCTGGGCTCGATCCTGCATGAACGCGTTTCATTTTTTTCATTTTAATTGTTCATAGCCTAAACGACACCGTTTTGAGGGTAGCGCGCCTGGTACCTCGCTTCGATTCCTGCGTGCAGCACTTTGCCAATTCCCATTTTAATTATCATTTTCACATTTTTTTTTTCACAATTATTTCACATTTTATTTCATTATTTCATGCCAACTTCAAAAAATCACCAAAAATAGCATGTTAGTCCAAATAATAACAATTTTTTGTCCACATGATCCTTGAGATGTCTACTATTTTATGGTTGTGATTTCATGACTTTATCTCTTCTGGATGTTTAATGGTGTTTAATTGTTTGAACATGTACATAATTATGCCATGCCTCATTCAAATTGGTGTGAAATGCTCAATACTTGTCCAATTGCCATGAAATTTTATATGTTGATTCCTAACATGTTGTAGGATGCTTGAGATTTTATTTGGCATTTTTAGCATTTTCCTTCTCTGTTTGGGACACATGATTGTATGGTGTGACAATGTGTGTCACACAATTTGATGCTGATCTTATTCATTTTCATTTCCAGATCAATTGAGCTTCTCTGATTTTAATTTTTGGCATGATGATTATGTTTGACAGGTTGTATGCTCATAAAAATTTTCATGATTGTTTGAGTCATTTCTGTTTTAATATGGAATTTTGATGCTTGATGACCAATTGTGTGCCTTGAAATTGTCTTTGCCATATTTTGCTCATGTGGTGACTTTGCTTAATGCTTTTGACTTGGTCCTTTTTAGGACATGTTCATGATTGATTAAAGGAGCTTTATGTTGAAAATTGGTTGCTGTTTTGACTTTTTGATTCACCTTTGACCCTAGCCTTAGTGCTAGTGGTTTGTACTCACTTTTTAAGCTTTGTATTTCAGGTTCAAGCTTCTAACCTTAATGATTGATGTAATCTCACTTCATGAGATGCAAACTACTTTGTGCACTAATCCTTTGTGTTGTAGGTTCATGGAATATGGTGGAATCACTTGAATTCTTGAGCCATAAAGCTTGACTTGTGTGCATATTGAGTTGTAACACTGTTGAGTGTTGGTTGTTTGTCTGAACATAGTACTGATTGTTTTGACTTTCTTACAGGTACTTTAGTTGCTCTAACTCATTGCTTGAGTTGCTTTGCTTGTTGTTGGCATACCACTTAGGTAATCCCTCTATTCTCCATGTAGTCTGGAAGCCCTGTCGTTTATGTTTGGCAGGCATTTGGCTGAAGTCCTCCTTAAGAGGCAATGACTGTGTTTGTTTATCTTTGTGCTTAAGACCTCCTTGTCGAGGCATGCAGGTTAAGACCTCCTAAGTGAAGAGGCAATTGGCAGATAGAAGGGGCTAGTAGCCAGTCCCCTGCTATTCAGTTGAGTCTTTCATCTTGCTCGCACTACGTGCTGATGCATTTTGAATAAACACCCAAGATCCTTGTATATAGAGTCGGTCATGTGGAGTAGAGTCCCCCATTCTGGACTCCCACGTTTTCATTGATTGAAGCTCACCCAGGCCCGGGTTAAGAGCTATGAGGTCTTACCCTCATTACCTTTCATCTGCTCACCCTGACGGTCAATGTCAGTGGTTAAGAGCCCTCAGATACCCTTCCAGTCGGCTTGTTTGTCGAGGTTGACATGACCCCTTGACTAAAGCCTCACCCTTGATATTTGAGCCCCTTGTTGGTGTGTTTACTTCATGTTGTATGTGTTTATATGGTGTGATTGTATCCCCATAGGATTGCTAGACTTTGCATAGTCTCGTTTGCATGTCAATTAAGGTAGCACGGTTCCTTCGTTTAGGACTTCCTTTCTTGCGTGAGCTTTCCTAAAACACAAACCAATTCGATCCCCTCTTAAGGACACATTAACTCCTTCTACTACAGGTGAGTAAGTCTCCAAAGGTCGAGCATCCGGTAGATTGCGTAGTAACGTTGTTCACTTAAAAAACACAAAACCAATTAGAAATAGTTTAGCTGAACTACGGAAACTCTGATTCTCATGTTCAGATGAGATATGTAGGCACGAGATGTGATGTCTTGTCGAGTTTGACTAACAACTAACTTTGGTCCTTTTCTCTCGCCCCCGTTGCGATTGAGACCTCCCCTTTCTCTTGCCCTAGTTGCAATCGAGACCCTCCTTCTTCTTGTGTGTGTGTTTGGAGTCTGACGTAAGTCCAGCGATTGGCAGTCGGTTTCCCGTGTGTGTTTGTTTGTTCGGAGTCAGATGTAAGTCCAGCGATTGGCAGTCGGTTTCCCGTGTGTGTTTGTTTGTTCGGAGTCAGATGTAAGTCCAGCGATTGGCAGTCGGTTTCCCGTGTGTGTTTGTTTGTTCGGAGTCAGATGTAAGTCCAGCGATTGGCCTTCGGTTTCCTGTGTTCTTTTGTGGAGTTGGATGTAAGACCAGCGATTGGCATTCCATTTCTAGTTTGTGTTTGTGTGTTTGCTTTGACGTCTCAGCGTCTTCTTTCAGTGTTTTGTTTCGGCGTGCGTTAGCCGAGCTACGAGTGCTCTGATTCTTTCTCTGGTTAGAGAAGATACGTATGCATAGGATGCGATATCCTAACGAGCACGTTTCCCGTTCCCCCGAACTACGTCGACTCTGATGTTTGTGTCTGACAAACTATGTAGGCCCAGGATGCGACATCCTGCCGAGTCATCTTCTTCCGTCTTCTTTCATCTGTGTTCTATTCCAGTTTTGTGAAGTTTTTGAGTAGTTATTTTAGCAACCTTATTCTATTCTTTCTGAGCGTGGATCCCGTCGAGTACGACGGATGCGTAGGGGTGCTAATACCTTCCCTTCGCATAACCGACTCCCGATCCTTGCATCTCTGGTCGTAGGACCATTTCCTTTCCAGGTTTACTTCGAGCGTTTCCTTTCCCTCCTTTGGGATAAATAACGCACGGTGGCGGCTCTGTGTCTTTTCCCGCCAGTTTTTCGCATAATGCGACAATGGGTACTCCACGAAGCATGTTGAGGGACATGAGTGACCTAGATGGAATTTGCCCATCCTGTGTAACAGGATAAATGTCTACCGACCCAATATTGAACAAGGATGACACGGTCTATGTCTTGTGTTCAATATAGACATAAGGGAAAAAGGGTAATTATACACAAAAGTATTATCACAAAAGGATTTGTCAGATCACATGACATTTTTGTGTCTTGGGTAGCAGTAATGTGTTGCTAGATACCGCTCACTGTTTATTATGTTAAATATGTGATTTAATATAATTGCTAATGTCGAGATAGAGTAACAGTAAGGTACGAGTCACTTAAGTGAATTGTAGAACATCGTAAGGTACAGATTGATGAGAGATAGAGTAACTAAGGAACACCGTAAGGTACGATGCACTTAAGTGAATTGTAGAACATCATAAGGTACGGTGTACTTAAGTAGAATATGAAATATGGCAAGGTACCACACGCTTAAGTGATTTTGGCATATCATAAGATATGGGCTAGATACACTTATGTGGGCTTTTTAGCTTGCAGCCCATATAAGTGGTTCTATAAATAGAACCCTTATGCAGAAGCATTTGTGCAGTTGCAATTTCATTTCTCTCTCTCTCTCTCTCTCTCTCTCTCTCTCTCTCTCTCTCTCTCTCTCTCTCTCTCTCTCTCTCTTACTCAAAGCTTTCATTCGTAGCAGCTAGCACTGGGATTGAAGGAATTTGTTCGTGTGGACTGAGAAGAGGCGTTGTCACCATTCAACGTTCGTGATCGCTCCGTAGATCTGCATCAAAGGATTCAATCGCCACAAGAGGTAATGATTCTATCACTAGTCATGCCCATTTGTAAGGATCACTAAAGGAGATTTTTTTAAAGTTCCGTTGCGTTTTGGGTCGCTCTTCTCCTTCAGTGGTATCACGGCCACTTACAAAACCATGCATCTGATAGCTTTTTATTTTATGTATTTTAAGTATTAATATGATTAAAAGACATAATGAATCAAAGAATAAACGAGTAATTAAATTTGGCATCATGTGTGTATGATTTGGATGATTGGTGTTAACTATACTTCAGAATCCGACGTTAGTATGGTGAAGCAGCGATACATCGATCGTCCATAGGTTACACAATTGAGATCGATCAAGTTATATATATATATATATATATATATATATATATATATATATATATATATATATATATATATATATATATATATATATATGATATAAGTAATCATGATGCAAAATACGGTACATATGATATACTATTTCTGTTTCGTTCATAAAACACTTAATGGTTATTTTATTTTGAGCGATCAATGGTCATTTGTTTCTTGATCCGACATTATTATGGTGAAGCAATGACGTTTTGATCAATCATAATGAATTAACAATCGAGGTGTATTTGACGGTCTGAAATTGGTGCATTAGGGTTCATGACGGCACAAGGGTTGTGCTGTCAAAGAGTTATGCAATTAGGATTTTGACTGCGCAAGAGTTATGCTTTAAAGTATCAAGTGTTGATGCGAAAAATGACGTTGATTTTAAATGAATTGTTCATTAAAATTTTGCATCGGGGAGCTGCCCCTGCAACCCCGGCAGGGGGCGGTGCCCTCTTGACCCCCATCCGCTGATCGGGCAGCGGAACCCTTGACTAACTCTGCGTAGTGTGATTGGTCGCCGAAATTTAATTTGGTTTTAATCAATTAACAGAATTTAAATTAATAATAATAATGTGTTTATTATTATTGTCTTGTGGTGATCGGTTATGGCCTTAGTTTTCCTTTATTTTGTTTTGGGATTTTAAAATACGACTTGCGTATTGTGCTTCTCTTTTAATCTCTTAATGTAACCTCTTTTCTCATCTCAGTCCCTCGTATGTAAAACGAGTTTCTTTTATGTTATGTAATATTATGAAGAAAGAGAAGAATACAATATCAAAGGAGGACAACCTTGAAGATCTTGCTTGGAGAAGCTTAGATCGTTATTAGGTTAGCTTAGGTTCTCTCATTGACTTGGGAGAACAATTGCGCTAGGGGTCGTAACTGTTTCATTATGTATGTAGATGCATGTGAATGTATGTTGATGTATGTGAGAGACGATTTATATGATAAATAAGCCGGTGAGATCAGAATAATTGCAAATTTCCTCAAATTAAATATTAAGTTTATGCTTCCAAGTTTTAGCACTCATCAAGACTAGTATCAAATAATGTTGGGATAATTGTAATATCCAATTGCTAAAACAATGGGTCAAACTTAACTAAAAAAATTATAATTAGAATATATATGTTTAAAAGCAAGAGTTGGAAATGATCCATGTGATGGATTGGAATAAGGAGTTATCCGCCCAACTAAAATATTCGAGAGTTGTATTAGATACAATTGGAAGGAGTTCCTACCTAAATAATCTTGTTTTGTGTAATCCACCTACGTGGACTTAAAATAAAGTGAAATGTGGATCTCGACCCACTAGAAAAGCTTCCCGGGATTTTTCGAATCAAATGGTGTGGGTCATTTGTTTTGAGTAAAATAGTGGGAGCATATTTAATTAAAGGCCTAATTAAATATGTTATGGATACTTATATTTTCATTATTTTCATATAGATTACCATGACAAAAAACACCTCTAACAACATTTTGCTATCAATCCTTGACAAGGAAAAATTGTCTGGGACAAACTTTCTGGATAGGCATGGATACTTGAGTAATGTGTCATTGTCTCACCACTGACTCCAGTTTTAAACCGGTATCTCAAAAAAATGCAAGGTTGACGATGAAAATATGGAAGTTATTAATGAGGAAGTGGAAAAGCCGATAATCGCCGACTTCATAACAGAGGTAAACTTTAGGCCTTACTAATGTGGTCTTGGTAAATAAAGCATCAAACAAATGAGACATGGGTGTCGATTTCACTGACCTTAACGTCGCATGCCCAAAGTATTTGTATCCTCTACCTAATATAAATCGTTTGATTGACAGGTCTTCGGGCTAAAAATCACATGGTTTCATGGATGTCTACTCCGGATACAATAGGATTAAGATGAATCTCGTGGATGCTTCTAAGATAACATTTATGTCCAATCATGGTAACTATTATTACAATGCTCTGCCCTTCAACCTCAAGAACACGAGTGCTACCTGTCAGAGACTCGGTGGATGTAGTGTTGTCAAAATAAATATTGCGTAACCCAGAGGTGTATGTTGATAATATCATAATGAAGACTTCAGAAGGAGTGAGGCATGCAATAAATTTTCAAGCTGTCTTAGAGTTAGTCAGGAATTACAACATGAATTTGAGTCCCTCCAAATGTTAGGTCAGCATGCAGGAAGACAAATTCCTTGGTTTCATGCAGACCAAAAGAGGCTCGGAGGTAAACCTCGACTAGTGTCAAACCATCATTGATATGAGAAGTCCCTCCAAAGTGAATGAGGTTGAACAACTAACAAGACGCCTAGCCTCCCTATCTCATTTTCTATCTTATGCATTTGATAAGGATTTCAACTTCTTCACTTACTGTAAAGAAGGATCAAATGGACGTACGAATGTGAGGAGGCGTTCTCAAACTTAAAGATGTTCCTAGCATCGCTACCTATTTTGACGCGTTTGATAATAGTTTCTCCTTTATTTCTTCATTTATTTGTTACTGACCATCTTATTTATTTATTCAGATTATGGTCATCCGTTTTAAAACCCCATTTCAGTCATGGTCAACTTGTGTAAAATCCTTGATTGGTTCGTAGAATAGCAAGTTCAAAACTCCACATTGTTTCAAGACAAGTCCCTATAAAATCTTGGTTTTGCTTGAGGACAAATTGCTTCATGTTCTTGTCTGAAAGGAAGACTAACATCTTGAGTCTATTGTTCTGTGTGTAGTAGGAAGTTATCTTGAAACTTAGTTTTTTCTTGTATAAAAGGGTTCATCGGCTCAACTTACAAAAAGATTATAAGCATTACTGGATACTCTGAAGATAAAGTCTTAGGGAGAGGATTACATCCATTCATTTAGACCGAACCACTATAAATTATAGTTTCTTCTCTCTTCCCTTATCTTTTTATTATCCGCATATTTTCTTTCCATTGGTTTTTCGTTTCTTTATCCAAACGTTTTCACAAAAACCTTTTGATCTCTGATAATGAAAATAATTTTGTTTTAAATAATATTTTTTCAAACCCCATAAACTCACCACCTCCCCTCCCTCTTGCGTGTGGAGTTACATGTCCGACAAGTGGCATCAGATCCAAACTCATGTTCAAAGACTAATCATCTTAGTAGGAAGATGACTTCCAACACTTTCTTGAAATTGATTTCAAAATTATTAATTTTTTACTAATGTTCTTAGATGATAGTAAAAATATTTATGTTTTATATTTGCATATCCTCCAAGGAAATATGGGATACTCTTGAAATAATATACATAGTTTCTCCGAGTAAATTGCACAAGGATATATCCTGGTTACAATCTACCACTAAGAATATCTTTATAAATACCTAACACAAGTAAGAAAGCACTCCACTTTCTATATATTTACAATCGAGTGAAAGAACCATACTTACCCTTTTACACACTGGTTATCACGACATGATAAACAAGTTACAAAATAGAGATACACAAATGAAATGTAATTTGAGTGCAAATGTATTTGGACACTTTTCAAACACTTGTAAAAATTGTTCTAATTTTTCTTGAAAAAATATGTTAAAATGACTTATAACTCAAGTGCTCAAAGAAGATAAAACCTTCTATCTGATATAAAAATTATGCAGTAGAAAATGTTTTGTGAAAATATTATGAACACTATAAGAATATATATGGAAAGAGGTTTTGAACTTGAAATGTCCGTATATTTGGAAAATACTCATGATCATTTGAAATGTTATGAAAAGTTTTTATGATCATTAGAGATGAAGATTTGTCACATTGGTTCAGGAGTTTTCAACATTATTCATAACTTTCAAAATTAATGTTAATATATATTTGGTTAATCGACTGACCAAGGGTAATCAATTTACTTTAGTGAAAAATATGGATAATTGATTGACCAAATAGGGGTAATCGATTATCCTTATGGAAAATGATATTTCACTTGAAATAGTGACATGGTTAGTCGATTGCAAGGTATGGTTAATCAATTAAATTGCTAAATACTTATAAAATTTTCTAAGTTAAAATGTCAATTTTTTCCATTTTGAAAACAATGTATAAAATGAGTTTCAGACTTTTTCTTTGAGCATTTAAGATCTATATCATATGAAAAACATATTGAACATTAGTTTATTTTGATTATCTTTAAATTTCCATTACTTGATAATTTCAATTGCCTCGAATTAACCTTGAATCATAACCGAGAAACTTTCAAGTTTACTTGAAACATCCTTGCTGAATTCTTTTTCTTTTTCCACGTATTTGTCATCATCAAAACATCTTCATAAGAGACTTGTCTTCAAATTCAAGGGCAAAGAAGCTTGACAGTCGAACCTTATTTCTTAGTAAATCAGGTAATGGTAAAGACAAACTATCTCTGTCGCCTGGTTCTCCATAAACTAGATATAGCAGGAGGAATAGTTGTGGAACCATATTTTGCAGTTCATTTAACAAGTGATCAAAGTTAAATATGACTATAGTGGTTTACTTTAGATTATTTGATTTTGATGATAACAACTTGGATGATAACTTGGTTTCACACATAACAAATTGTGAAGATGTAATCTTTATGTCAAGCGGTGAAAGATGCACAAGGTAATTTTATTTTAAGCTCTTCCTCTGAATCAACCCGATGAACTAGGATTTGGTGATCTTTATCCTCTGATTCCTACACTCAACTTAAAGATATATGAAGCCTCATATCCAAGAATATTCAAGAGTGTAGTTATATGGTTTTTATATTTGGAAAAAGTCTTGAAGCTTCAAAGTGTGAAAGAAAGGAAGTGTTAAAGCTCGCCCAGACGTGTCTTAGTGATCGATGTTTTGTCAAAATATAAGGTAATTCTCGTAAGGTAATATGTATAAATCACACACATAAACATACACACAAACACACACACACACACACACACATAAATACATGTTGAAATGTATATTTCGTGTCGGGTTTTTGTTATCGTATCCACAGAGATTGTAAGATATCACTGCCGTTCGATGGTTGTTTTAATCTTAACTTAATGTGACAATAGGGTTTTGGTTCTAATCAAGTTATCTTGCATACAAAGTAATTAATTGCGGTAAAAGTTATGTTTTGATTAATATGAGAAATATTGTCAAAGTTAGGTTTCAATGATCACTTTGCATATATTTGCTCGGTCAACAATCTTATAAACTCCTTTAGATGATAAATCATTTCACAAAGTCCTCTCAAAATGTTTCTCTCGAACACATATTGTGAGTTTTGCCATTTTGATCCATTGTTTCTCTCGAACACAATCTATCAAAATGACAACTTTTTGGTTCAACCTTATGGTGAACAAAATCATTCGTTACTATCTCTAGCTAACGAACAAGTTTGGATGAAAACCTAGGTCAAGAGTCGGTAAACATCTCTCGATCATAAACCAACACAAAGAGTTTTAAATAGAAACAAAGTTTTCATCATATATTTACCGTTAAAGAGTTTACATATGAGGATCCTTACATTTACACACAAAGCTAGTAATCACCTACATCTAACCTTGACAAATGGATGACTTAGCTACTCATTTTCATGGTAGCTTGGTCGGCAAGTAAGGAAAGAAGGTTGATCAACATCCAAGTCGGATAATCGAAGTTGGATGGGAATCCACCTTCTTTTTGTGGAAGATGGTTGCTAGATGAAGAGAAATGGAAATTAGGGCATAAAAGCTCCCAAAACAATGCTGCAAAAATATCTAGAAAAAGTACAAAAATGGAAAAGTTGGTAAAAATGAGGTATGGTGCTCAAAAGTGGCACCTGCTACTTATAGACCACTGCTGGGCTGTCATGTTCGCTAGGCGAGCAGAATGGCTCGCCTAGCGAGGGTCTAAAATGGGCACATAAGGCCCCTGCGCCCAGAGAAATCAGGGTCTTGGTGAACTGTGATGTTCGCCTAGCGAACGTACCTTCGCCTAGCGAAGGACACGCTTCAACCTTCGCCCCAGCGAGGTTGAGAGGTTTTGCTACTGTAATGCTCGCTGGGGACTCGCTAGAGCTTCGCCTAGCGAGTGAGTGCTGGCTGCGTTTTTCACCAAAACAGAATGAACTCGCTACCACATTCGCCTTGAGCTCGCCTAGCGAATTAATTTGCTAATTTACTGGAGCTTTTCGCCTGGAACTCGCCTAGCGAACCAAAGCTTCGCCACAGCCTCGCCTAGCGAGCAGGCAGATGAAATGCTTGTATTCTTTGGTTCCTTTGCCAATTTCTTTGTGTCTTCATTTTCAATTAGTTCATGTCTTTCCTGCACAATAACACACAAATCAAAGGCACCAAGCTTGTTTATCAATGTAATGCATTCCATGTAAAACAAATGTGGTTTTGACAATTAGAGCAAGGAAAAAGAGTGAAAAATGCCCACATATGATAGCTCAAATAAGCACTTTTGGGCATCTAACAACTCTCCCCAACTAGATTCTTGCTTGTCCTCAAGCAAAGTATGCCTCTTGAAGGACAAGAGGATTTGCTTTAAGAAACGGTTTCTCCGAAGTTGGATAAACGGCTCAAACACAAGCGAAATCAGCAAATACAAGTTCCCAACGGTTCGAATAAAATAATACATAAGAACTAAAACTTAAATAGCAATGCAAAATATTTATCTATCTACAACAATACTATTCTGAATGAATCATCCTATCTCTCCTCTTCGAATAAGGAATGAAGATTTTGCGCGTTTGCAACCGCGGGACTAATCTCACTCACTAACAAATAATGAAGATATCAAATAGATTCATACAATGTCTAACAATTAAAAATGGTACTGTGGAAGCATAAAGATCACTTAGGGCTTTTCGGTTGAAGCTTGGTTAGGTTAACAAACAAGGGTCATTTCTAAGGCCATTGAAACGAAAGTGCCGATGCAAAAGAGACATTCACAGTATTATTCACACTACTCGACTTTGTTTCATTTGTTTCTTATTTGTAACCTTCACAACACATATTCCACAACTCCATTTTTATTTTTTTCTTCCAAGCAAGCATTCATTTTCATTCTTTTATTTTTGTTCTTTTCTTTCATATCATATATACAAACAGATGTTTCTTTTCTATATTTTCTATACATATATTTTTCTATGCTTGCTCGGTTTTTCTTTTCTTTTTCAAGAGTTGTGGTACTTACCAATTCTTTTTCGTTCTCCCCAACTTATTTCTTCCACACCCTAAGTGAATGCTCTTAACTTTTTACGGCAAAAGAACAATAATCAAGATTTTCCGGGTTGTAAAAAAAGATTTTTGAGATCTCGCTTTATTTCAAGCCGAGATTCAACTGTTTAGGCTCAAAGGGGTTAACAAATACTCTCTCTGCTCACAGGTAAGTTGTTTTTGGATGTAGTTGTGCTCAAAAGAAAACAAGTGCCTTGATCATTTCTAATTGCTTCCACAATTTCAC
This sequence comes from Lathyrus oleraceus, assembly GCF_024323335.1. Lineage (NCBI taxonomy): Eukaryota > Viridiplantae > Streptophyta > Magnoliopsida > Fabales > Fabaceae > Lathyrus > Lathyrus oleraceus. The sequence continues at coordinate 273,503,932 of NC_066579.1, read as the reverse complement.
AATAATAAAAGACAAAGAATGAATCACATGAATCAACAAAACTTATTAGAATCCAGCATTTAAGTGTACAATGGAGGTTTCCTCACAATTTGTGGTTTTAAGTTCTAGATGAAGCATTCATTCAATTATGTTGCAAAAAGACAATATTCAATTTACCAAAAAGAGTAAAGTTCCTAATGCATTCTAAAATTCTAGCCGACGGTAACCATGTACCTTAGCTTCATTCACTTGTTTATTCTTATCATTGCCATCCAAGCTCGGATGCACCTTCATTGGGTACTTCTTGAGGAGCAACCAATCTAGAAGGGTTTGCCACTCAATCAACCAAAAATTTATTAAACACACAAAATTAAAAACAAAAATAAATAACATTAACTGAAAATATAAATTTGTTCGTGGGGGACAAAACACCCCAATAGTACAACACCATGGTCAAAATACAAAATCCGAAGATACAAATAGAAATAACATAAAAACTAAAAACACACAAAAACTTAACCCACAAAGGGCTCAGGACTCCTCTTCGCTACCGGCCTCAGAACCGGTAGCCTCATCATCAACATCATCATCATCAGCATCAGCGTCCACCCCCTCACCATAGACTGGCCTGTCCACAGGCCAATTAGCGTTAAGCAGAAACTGCTCACGCGCTAACAATGCTCGAGCACCGGAGGGGTCATTACCTTGCAGTTCCAACCTCTGCATACTGTTGTGGATATCAATCATAGCTCGCTGGGATGCTGCCATCCACTCAAAACTGTAGTCACACACCGCTCGTAGGTAGGGATCAAGCCCGGGAGTAGAAGCACTAGGACCATCAGTAGCCCTAGTACTTCCTGAGGCTGCACTGCCACCGGTAGTCTTTGGCCTACAATATTTAGCCACATACCTATCATCGATAGGTGCCGGGATCCTAACCTGCCCACGAGACGGAAGTCTCACCCTAGCCTGAACACATAAGCTCATAATCAAACACGGGAAAGCCAAGGGACAATTAACACGAGCCCCTGACTTAAGCCCGCTCTCAACCACAGTCTTCAGCTCATTGGCGATTATCCTCGCCACATCAATCTCAACATTTGTGAGGATGGAATGGACCAAATGTGCCACTGGGATCGGCACAGTAGAGGTGTGTGATTTGGGCTGGATGTTGGTCAAAACCAAGAGCAGTATCAGCTGAGCCATGGGAGTCATGTCCTCCCGGTGATACCGCACTGGAACTCCAGATGGGTTCGGCTTAACCGATTTCCCAGGTAAAAGGAGGTCGGCGGTAATGGCAGGGACATCTCTGTGAAGCCTGAGGTCGGTGTGGTATTGGTCTCTCTGGTCAGCTCCCAGCTGGAGCGGTTCCCCTAGGACTCGGTTGATAGCATCCCGGTCAAATGGAATTGCACGCCCGGCAACTCTAGAGACCCAAGTAAAGGGCTCGTCGTCGTCGGGCAGTGCGTTAGCATAAAACTCCCGCACTGTCGCAATGTCGTAATGCTCTAAGGGACTTATCAACCTATCCCACTTCTTGGCGTCTATCAACCCGGCGAAAGTTCTGTAAGTGCCCTGTGGGTTGATCAGAAAGCGCTTCTCTGGAAGTATTTTTCGCTTCTCCAGAGCTATGTACCGTGCAGCCTGTTTTAGACCGACAAACTTGTCGGTATCGAATTGAATCGGCACGGTCCTGGAAGTAGATGCTCCCTTTCTTTTCTTACCAGCTCCAGATCTAGACTCCATCTGCAAAATATACAAAGAAACAACACACACCAAACAACAGATTAGCCAACAAAGCAAAGTTTAAAATACTGCCTTGCTCGCTGCTGCTTCGCCTAGCGAAGTGGCAGAGAACGCTCGCCCCAGGTTCGCCTAGCGAGTGCTAGCGAACCTTACGGGTTTTGGGGTTTTCTGCATTTTCAAAGATTTTTCCCCCAATACCCATACTCTATTGGTTCCCACATCAGAACCTAATGATTTCTCATGAAAATTAATCGTTCTATGCGATTGGGGATTGCCTAATTGCATGCAAAACCTAAAGTAACACTAAATCCCCAATTTGAAAACCTAAATCTCTCTAAAATTGCAAACTCCAAAATACCACATGCAACCTCAATGTTCCCATACCACACTCATCCTATTTGTCATACACATTTGGAAATTAAGAGTTCTAACAAAAAGACAAATGTAGTAGGGCAAACCTTAGTTACACGGATTTGGAAATGTGAAGTGAGATGAGTTCGCAATCGACCGAAACGAGCGAGTGTTGGTGATAAAGATGCAAATGAGAGAGTTTGAGAAGCCTAGCACAAAATCCTCAGCAGAGTCGTTCAGAAATTTTTTTTTGAAGGTTTGGGCAAAATGGCCCTGCTGAGATTTAAATAGTAAACAGTACTGCAGCGCTCGCTGCTGCCTCGCCTAGCGAGCTGGTAGCGAGCTTGCTCGCTACTGCCTCGCCTAGCGAGCTGCAAGCGAGCATGACAGCAAGTGCAATGGCAAATGCAGCACTTGCAAGTCATCCAGCATGGGTTTAGCACAGTGTACTCAATACAACATAAAACATAAAACAGTAAATACTTACAATGTTGGGGTGCCTCCCAACTAGCGCTTGTTTAACGTCGGCTAAGCTCGACGGTGCGATGCTCACAGAGGAGCATCGAGCGGCTGAGCACAACTCTCGCGATCCACATGACCGCCGAGATACACTTTCAATCGTTGGCCATTCACGGTCCAACTATCTTTCTTATCCATGTCTTCAATGACAATGGCCTCGTACTCTTTTACTTCTTTCACCCGAAATGGCCCGGACCATTTTGATTTCAACTTCCCGGGAAACAACTTCAACCGGGAGTTGAACAATAGGACCAATTGTCCGGGCACAAATTCTTTGTTACGGATCTTCTTGTCGTGATACTTCTTTGCTTTTTCCTTGTACAACCAACTTGAGTGGTATGCGGCATTGCGCATCTCCTCCAACTCAAGTAGTTGTACTTTCCTTTTGTTACCGGCCAACTCATGTTCAAAATTTAAAAACTTTAGGGCCCACAAGGCCTTGTGCTCCAATTCAACCGGCAAATGGCAAGTTTTACCAAATACCAATTGAAACGGAGTTAGGCCAATTGGAGCTTTAAAGGCCGTACGGTAGGCCCATAAAGCTTCGTCCAATTTTTGGGACCACTCTTTTTTAGAATTAGACACGGTTTTTTCTAGGATTCTCTTAATCTCACGATTAGAGACCTCCGCTTGCCCGTTAGCCTGAGGGTGGTACGGAGTTGTCACCCTATGCGACACACCATAATGTTTTAAAATAGTTTCCAAAGGTGCATTGCAAAAGTGTGACCCTCCGTCACTTATCAACACTCGGGGGGTTCCAAAACGGGAAAATATGTTTTTCTTTAAAAAATTTATCACCGTTTTGGCATCCGCCCGAGGTGAGGCAATCGCCTCAACCCACTTAGAGACATAATCAACAGCAACAAGCATGTACTCATTCCCATAAGATGGTGGGAAAGGGCCTACGAAATCTATGCCCCAACAATCGAACACTTCCACTTCTTGGATATTTTGGAGAGGCATCTCATCTCTCTTACCTATCCCACCACTTCTTTGGCAACTGTCACAACTTTGCGCATGGGTATGTGCGTCTTTGAAAATAGTGGGCCAATAAAATCCCGATTGAAGAATTTTAGTGGCCGTTCTTACCCCATTATAATGTCCGCCATAAGGCGAGTTGTGACAATGCCAAAGGATGCTCTGGGCTTCATCACCAATTACGCATCTCCTTAACAGGTTATCGCTACCCAACTTAAACAAGTATGGGTCATCCCAAACATAATACTTCGCATCCGAAAGGAACTTCCTCTTTTGGTTCGAAGTTAGGTCGGCAGGCACAAAACCACTAGCCTTGTGGTTTGCAAAGTCTGCAAACCACGGCCTAACTTGAACCTTAAACAATTTTTCATCAGGAAATTCTTCCCGGATTTCCTTTTCAGATGCGGTAACCTCGACATTCACTAAGCGGGATAAATGATCCGCTACCAAGTTTTCCGACCCCTTCTTGTCTTTTATTTCGACATCAAATTCTTGTAACAAGAGGATCCAACGGATGAGCCTTTGCTTCGAATCCGACTTGGTTAGCAGATATTTAATCGCCGCGTGGTCGGTGTACACAACGACTTTAGACCCTATAAGATAGGACCTAAACTTTTCTAGCGCATACACTATTGCGAGTAGTTCTTTTTCCGTTGTGGCATAATTTATTTGAGCCTCGTTAAGAACCTTACTCGCATAATGTATCGCATGAAAAGTTTTGTCTTTTCTTTGGCCAAGTACCGCTCCAACAGCATAGTCACTCGCGTCACACATTAGTTCAAAATTTTCATTCCAATCGGGAGCGACTATTATTGGAGCGGTAACCAATTTTTCTTTTAAAACCTCAAAAGCTTGCAAACAATCTTCGGTGAAGAGAAATACCTGGTCTTTGGCGAGCAAATTGCTCAAAGGTTTAGCCACCTTTGAGAAGTCCTTGATGAAGCGCCGGTAGAACCCCGCGTGCCCCAAAAAGCTACGGATGCCCTTCACATTCACCGGAGGGGGTAATTTTTCAATTACTTCAACCTTAGCTCTATCCACTTCAAGCCCCCTTTTAGAGACTTTGTGGCCTAGCACGATCCCCTCGGTCACCATGAAGTGACACTTTTCCCAATTTAGCACCAAATTGGTCTTCACACACCTTTCCAACACCGTCTTCAAATTTGCCAAGCATAGACTAAACGTCCCACCAAATACCGAGAAGTCATCCATGAAGACTTCCATTGTTTTCTCTATTAAGTCGGCAAAAATGGCTTGGACACATCGTTGGAAGGTCGCCGGTGCATTGCACAGCCCAAAGGGCATTTTTCTGTATGCGAACACTCCAAACGGACACGTGAAAGCCGTCTTCTCATGATCAACCGGGTCAACCGCAATTTGGTTGTACCCGGAGTAGCCGTCCAAAAAACAATAGTATTGTTGGCCCGATAGTCTTTCAAGCATTTGATCCATAAATGGGAGTGGGAAATGGTCCTTACGAGTCGCGGTATTCAACCGTCTATAATCTATACACATTCTCCACCCCGTGGCAACTTTAGTCGGGATCAATTCGTCTTTGTCATTTCGAATTACGGTCATTCCACCCTTCTTCGGAACCACGTGCACGGGACTAACCCACGAACTATCCGAGATCGGGTAAATCATTCCCGCATCCAATAGCTTCACCACTTCCTTTCTTACAACCTCCTTCATCGTAGGGTTTAAGCGGCGTTGTGGTTGAGCCACCGGCTTAAAATCTTCCTCCATCAAAATCTTGTGCATACAATAGGATGGACTAATTCCTTTTAGATCGGAAAGAGTCCAACCCATAGCTTCTTGATTGGTTTTTAACACAATGATTAGACGGGCTTCTTCTTCTTTTGTCAAGAGGTTGCTTATGATGACCGACTTTGCCTCAGTCTCATCTAGAAACACATATTTCAAAGTCGAAGGTAACTCTTTTAATTCAATTGGCGCTTTCTCGTCAATGACCTCCTTCTTCAAGTTTTCTTCCTCTACTTCCCACGGTTGTAGGTCTTCCAAACTATCTAGTTCCTTTAAGCATTCCTCAAGAGCTAGCTCCTCTTCAACAGTGAAAACCTCCAATGAGTCGTCAAGAGCTAACTCCATAGGAGATATCTCATGAATATGCTTTGAAACCTCTATAATAGCGTCTTCGATCACATCGATGCGAAAGCTATCATTTCTATCCTTGGAATGCTTCATCGCCTCGAATAGATCAAATGTGACTTCCTCATTTTGAACCCGCACCTTCATTAAACCGTCATCAACATCTATCATCATTCTTGCGGTCTTCATGAATGGTCGGCCCAATATGAGCGGAGCATCATCATCTTCCTCCATATCAATTACAATAAAATCCACCGAGAAAAAGAATTTGTCGACCTTCACCAACACATCTTGGGCTACGCCATGAGGATGGGTCGTCGACTTATCCGCCAATTGCAATGTCATTCGGATGGACTTAATCTCGATGTTGCCAAGCCTCTTGATAATTGACAAAGGTATAAGATTAATACTCGACCCCAAGTCAATAAGTCCCTTTCCGACATACACGTCACCAATTTTAACCGGCAATGTAACTCTTCCCGGATCAACCTCTTTCTTAGGAAGCGTCCTTTGAATAATGGCACTACAGCTCGCATCAAGGACGATGGTCTCCGGTTCCGTATACCTCCGCTTTTTGGTTAGTATGTCCTTCATGAATTTGGCATACTTTGGCATTTGTTCCAAGGCTTCAGCAAACGGAATGTTGATTTGCAACTGTTTAAAAATATCCATGAACCGGGCGTAATGCCGTTCATTTTCCCTTTTGGAGGGAGCATGAGGGTAAGGAAGATTTTGGACCGGAGTAGCGCTCACTACCTCATTTCCCTTTGCAATTCTAGCACTTTTCCATCTAGGCTTCTTCACTACCTCCCTTATTACCTCATCACTTTTATTTTCCTCAATCTCCACACCTTTTTCTTTTTCAACTTCACCATTATTTTTATTCTTTTCAACTACTTCCTCATCACTCCACACTCCTACTTCACCATCAACATTTTCCTCCACTATTTCCTCCTCAATCTCCTTCTCTTTCTCTCTTTGTTCACTCTCAACTCTTTTTTCATTCTCACTACCCAACTCCCTCCCACTTCTCGTCATAATCGCCTTACAATGCTCCTTAGGATTTGTTTGCGTATTAGCCGAAAAAGAAGGACCGGTTTGTTGTTCAGCGAGTTGCTTGGCAAGTTGCCCAACTTGAGTTTCAAGATTTTTTATGGCCGCGTCATTACTCTTTTGATTGGCCATTGACATTTGCATGAATTGCGTCAATGTCTCTTCCAATTTAGAATTGCCGACCTGCGGTTGTTGAGGTTGATACGGATTTTGGGGAGGGTTTTGACGGCTAGAAGAACCACCTCCATAACCTTGGTTATGATAATAGTTGCTTCTAGGTTGGAACCCTTGGTTCCCTTGGAATTGTTGTTGTTGTTGTTGTTGTTGAGGGTGCGGTTGATAAGGTTGTTGTTGTCTCGGTTGATAGTCCCGTTGATTGGCCATGTAGTTTACTTCGTCAAAACCGGGAGGTGGACAAAATCCGGTGTCATGTTCACCTTTACAAAGTTCACAACAAGCTATTTGTTTAGCTTTTGACGGTTCTCTTAACTCTTTGATTTGTTGCGTTAAGAGTTCCACTTGTTGTGAGATGAGCTTGTTTTGGGCTAGGATGGCATCATTCGTCCCTAACTCAAGCACTCCCGCCTTCTTCAAAGAATTTCCACGACTTTGACTCTGAAGATCATTCAAAGCCATTCGATTGATAATGTTGGTGGCTTCTTCGGCACTTTTTGACATCAACGAGCCACCCGAGGTGGCATCCAACAACGTTTTGCAGTTTGGTTGAAGTCCATTTCTGAAGATATGGATTTGAGTTAATTCATCAAATCCATGCCCTTTACATTTCCTAAGCATGGACTTGAATCTCTCCCACGCTTCATTCAAAGATTCACTGGTTCCTTGAGAAAACACCGAGATGGCCGTCTTTGATTCCATGAATCGGTTATGGGAGAAAAATCTTTCAATGAATTTCTCTTCTAACACGTTCCAGTCTGTCATTACGGCAGGTGTTTGATCGAGATACCAATCCTTTGCTTTACCGAGCAAAGCGTGGGGAAATAATCGTCTGAACAACGGAAGCTCCTGAGCCTGATCCACTCCGGCAGCCAATGCTATCTCATAAAATTTTGTGAGAAAAGCAAATGGGTCTTCATGGTCCATTCCGGTGAATGGACTCCCATATAATAAATTCAGAGTTCCCGTCTTCATCTCAGCTTGCCTTCCTGTTTGGTTGGCAAACTGAGCGGTGTTCCTTGGACTATTGATACATGGAGTAGAAATAGGTGGTGGTGGTTGTGGCTCCATGTTTGGTATGAATGGGTGTGGATTTGTGGTCGAAGAACTTTCTCCTTGCTCTTGGCGTTGTCTAGCCTGTTGCCTCCTACGTCTCGTTTTGCTATTGAGCCTCCTTGCGGTTCTCTCGATCTCAGGATCAAAAAGAAGTTCGTCCACAGGGATTTGCCCTCGCATAAAACGTAAGCTGCACACTAAACCAAACAAATTACAAGCACAAGTCAAAAATTCACAAGCTAAAACTTAAACAACCATTGCGATGCTCGCAATATCAATTTACAATCCCCGGCAACGGCGCCATTTTGTTGAAATGTATATTTCGTGTCGGGTTTTTGTTATCGTATCCACAGAGATTGTAAGATATCACTGCCGTTCGATGGTTGTTTTAATCTTAACTTAATGTGACAATAGGGTTTTGGTTCTAATCAAGTTATCTTGCATACAAAGTAATTAATTGCGGTAAAAGTTATGTTTTGATTAATATGAGAAATATTGTCAAAGTTAGGTTTCAATGATCACTTTGCATATATTTGCTCGGTCAACAATCTTATAAACTCCTTTAGATGATAAATCATTTCACAAAGTCCTCTCAAAATGTTTCTCTCGAACACATATTGTGAGTTTTGCCATTTTGATCCATTGTTTCTCTCGAACACAATCTATCAAAATGACAACTTTTTGGTTCAACCTTATGGTGAACAAAATCATTCGTTACTATCTCTAGCTAACGAACAAGTTTGGATGAAAACCTAGGTCAAGAGTCGGTAAACATCTCTCGATCATAAACCAACACAAAGAGTTTTAAATAGAAACAAAGTTTTCATCATATATTTACCGTTAAAGAGTTTACATATGAGGATCCTTACATTTACACACAAAGCTAGTAATCACCTACATCTAACCTTGACAAATGGATGACTTAGCTACTCATTTTCATGGTAGCTTGGTCGGCAAGTAAGGAAAGAAGGTTGATCAACATCCAAGTCGGATAATCGAAGTTGGATGGGAATCCACCTTCTTTTTGTGGAAGATGGTTGCTAGATGAAGAGAAATGGAAATTAGGGCATAAAAGCTCCCAAAACAATGCTGCAAAAATATCTAGAAAAAGTACAGAAATGGAAAAGTTGGTAAAAATGAGGTATGGTGCTCAAAAGTGGCACCTGCTACTTATAGACCACTGCTGGGCTGTCATGTTCGCTAGGCGAGCAGAATGGCTCGCCTAGCGAGGGTCTAAAATGGGCACATAAGGCCCCTGCGCCCAGAGAAATCAGGGTCTTGGTGAACTGTGATGTTCGCCTAGCGAACGTACCTTCGCCTAGCGAAGGACACGCTTCAACCTTCGCCCCAGCGAGGTTGAGAGGTTTTGCTACTGTAATGCTCGCTGGGGACTCGCTAGAGCTTCGCCTAGCGAGTGAGTGCTGGCTGCGTTTTTCACCAAAACAGAATGAACTCGCTACCACATTCGCCTTGAGCTCGCCTAGCGAATTAATTTGCTAATTTACTGGAGCTTTTCGCCTGGAACTCGCCTAGCGAACCAAAGCTTCGCCACAGCCTCGCCTAGCGAGCAGGCAGATGAAATGCTTGTATTCTTTGGTTCCTTTGCCAATTTCTTTGTGTCTTCATTTTCAATTAGTTCATGTCTTTCCTGCACAATAACACACAAATCAAAGGCACCAAGCTTGTTTATCAATGTAATGCATTCCATGTAAAACAAATGTGGTTTTGACAATTAGAGCAAGGAAAAAGAGTGAAAAATGCCCACATATGATAGCTCAAATAAGCACTTTTGGGCATCTAACAATACACACATACACACCACACACACACATACACATACACACCACATACACACACACACACACACACACACACACACACAGAGAAACATGTTTTAAACCTATATTTTTCAAAGAAAAACACCTAAAAAATGTTTTAGAGTTATGCTAGTTGAATCAAGATTTTTCAGAATGTTTTAAACCAATTTTTCAAATTGTCGAATCGATTAGAACATATAACCATTTGATTGGGTTAATGCAGACGATGTCCATAATCGATTATGACAATGTCTTAATGAAGGGAAACATATATTTATCTATTCTTTCCAAAATGACCCATTGCAATTGATTACTTGGGGCATTCAATTGATTGGCCTAAGGTCTCAATCAATTGGATCATTAATTTAGCCAACGAAGTTTTCGATTTTTGTGCCAACATATCACCTATAAATATATGCCTCTCCCTTCACATTTGAACATCCAAAAATGTGAGGATTCTCACTCTCCTCACTCTCTCCCTCTCTCTAAAAGAATTCTACTTTATCTCACTATAATTTAACCATAGCGCTTCGAGAAAGTTTGTGTTTGTGAGGAAATATTTGTTCTCGTTTGGTTCAGAGGATAACCGGTTCAAGACTCTGTATTGGTTTGAGATAGGTTTGTATAAAGACTTGGTTTGGCTTGGGGAATAACCGCTTCAAGTTTTGTTTAGAAGGAAGAATAACTGTTTGAGTTCATTGTTCTTTGTTTGGTTGGAAGTTAACCTGAAAATTCATATTTACTTGTCTTGTGGAAAGGATTAGGTCAATTAATTTAGACATAACTTCTATAAGTTTTGGTGTTTTCTCGATTCCCTTTTCTTTTTATTTTCCTCATATTTTCTTAACATTGATATTTTGATGCTTTATCCAAATGTTTTCACAAAAATATTTTTAAACTCTCAAAATGAAAATAATTTTGTTTTAAACAAGATTTTTTCAAACCCCCAAAATTCACTCCCTCCATCTTGTGTATGGAATGACATGTACAACAATTGGAATTAGAGCGTAACTCCTACTCAAAGACTAATCAACTTAGGTGGGAGATGACTTCTAACACTTTTTCGAAATTGATTTTAAAACTAAGAATTTTCTAGTAATGTCCTTAGATGATAATAAACTTCTTTATGTTATAATTGCAAACCTGTCATGGAAATGTGTGATACTCTTAAAATGATACGCGGAGATTCTCTGAGTAAATTTCACAATGATATATCTTGGTCTCTCTTTCCAATCAAGAGTACTATAGTCCCTTCATACCCCATGAGAGATTTCACGATGTCTGAATTCTTGTTACAGTGTACCACTAAGACTCTATTTACAAAATTCTAACCCAAGTAAGAAAGCACCCCACTCTCTATACTTTTACAATCAAGAGAAAGAATCTTACCTTCCCTTTTACACACTTGTTATCAGAACATGATAAAAAAGTTACAAAATACAGATACACATATGAAATATAGTTTGAGTAAAATGTGTTTGGACACTTTTCAAACACTTGTAAATTTTGTTCTTCCCTTTCATGAAAGAATATTAATAAATGATATATAACTCAAGTGCTTAAAAAAGAAGATGAAACTTTTTATCTGATATAAAGATTCGTAGTAGAAAAATTTATGTGAAAATAGTATGAACATTGTAAAAATATGTCAGGAAAGAGGTAAGTTTGAATTTTAAAAATCCTTCTATTTATAATGAACCAAGTGCCTACTAGAAAATAAAAAACAATGGTTGGAAAATACTCATGATCATTTGCAATGTTATGAAAAGGTTTTATGATCATTAGAGATGAAGAGGTGTTGCATTCGTTCCTGATTTTTCAATACTATTCAAAGGTTAATTGATTTACAAATATGGGTTAATCAATTACGAGTTCCATAACATTCCTACATGAATTGCCTTACGGTTTCTTAATATATTCTTTTAGTTTAATTTTCGTTACTTTTTGTCGCTTAAATAATAAGTTTTTTACAGATGCGATGCAATTTTGGAGTTAAAAATTTAATTTAAATTCAAAATTTTGCTTAAACGCATATAGTCTTGTTGACCAGCCTCATATAGGGTGATTCTTATACAAGAATCACCTTACGATTGTTTAACATAGCACTAAATTATATAGTTCAAAATTTTGTTTTTATTTTGAGTCCCTTGGCTTTCTCTTGGGCCTTCTTACAATGAGATTTTTTATTTACAATTGTCTTTTGAGCTTGTATTATTATTATAATGTATCCTCATTCAACAAATTGTACGTCCATTCCCGTAATGTATAAATAATTTTATCGTGTTTCTTTATTAGTATTGTATTAATTAATTGTTAAATCAAGATTAAAATCAACACTTTCAGAAAAGAACAAAAAAAAGCAAATACTTGACCCAACGTCGAGCAATTTTCACAAATCATAACCATTTCCACTATCCACTTCTCTATCATTTTCAAAGCATTCAAATTATTTCATCCGATTTTCAATTCAAACTCAAATAATTAAAACCTAGATCAAACATCGAGTGTCTTTTCCCTAATAAATTTCAAAAATACCTATTCATACTAATGTAAGACCCTAATTTTGACCCTAAGATCCCTCATGCAATTTCAATATAAGCATTAGCATTGGGACCATACCTTGGCATCCTCCTTACCCCTCTTTCATTGGGTTTGTCTGGGGAGTGATCACCAAGCACTATGTGATTGTATCATACTTATATATTATCATTTTACTAACCAAAATACAAAAATATGTCTTTGCATTTGCCTAACTCTTTTGTAGGTAGGGCATGATCTCCATAGATCTACCAAGGTCATATCTAGGGTTTGAAACCCCCATGATAAAGAGCACAATCATTGAATTGATTCAAGAGTGGTTATAAGCACCATATATGAGTTTCATTGATTCCTACATGTTATATTGATCATGTTTTCTTCAAGAGTTTGAAGGTGATTTGCCTTGGAAACCCTAGTTTGGCTGGGTATCTTGAGTAACTTCTCCAACAAGCCATCTCATCAATTGATCAAATTTCTCAAGGGACACTTCAAAATTCATCATCTTATGCATATATGATCTACCATGAGCCAAAAAAGTCCAAAGAATTAAGGGTTAGCAAGTTGGTTGATGGTGGTTGGCCAGATGAATTCATCTGATCAAAACTCTGTCTCCCTAGACCCTATCTCCTACAATTTTCACCATATGAAAATGATTCCAAGAGAAACGTTACTCTAAATGACATTCCAAACAACTTTCATGCTGAGACCTATAGCTAGTTTTGCTTGTAAAATCATTTTCTATGTTGAAACATTATAGGTCATTTATGAGATGAAAGATTTCCAAGTTGCATAATCAAACGCAAGATGTCTACTTCAACTTTGATATTTGGAATGAGAGTTGATTCAACTTTTGTGAGCATGTGATATGAGGTTATATTATAGGTCATTTTTTACTTATACCATTGAACAAGTGATTTTTTGAAACTTCAAAAATGCATACTATATCATTATAAATCCAAATAACATGAAATTGGTGCCATTTTTAAGGTCTTTGAAAGAGATACAACTTTGATGAAGACACTTTTCTCATTTGAAGCTCACATAAAAAGTTAAGCAAGGTGGAATATTGAGGTATATGGCTTGACACTTAATTTTTTTTCAACATATTAAAATTTCCAAACTTCCACCTCAAAATTCACCATATTCTAAGCTCCAAATGAAAAAGTGTTCAACATCAAACTTGTTCCCCTTGATCCAAGCTTTCCAAAGAACCCAAGTTCATGCATTTTGGATAAGGTTTGCTAGGTCTGCACATGGCTTTAACAGGGTTGCATCATTGGAAAGAATCAATTGCATAAACTTCAGTTCACAATGCCTTGCCATTCAAGCTTCATTCATACCTCAATTGGAATCATTTTGGACCTTTTTGCATTGCATCATGGGCCTGTACATGACCATGCACTCGTGCTATCAACATTGCTAATTTTGGACAGATTTTTGAAGTGTGCAAATATCATTCATTCATGCTTTAAATACATGATCTCTGTGCTCATTTGAATCACACTTTGCGCGCCAGCTTTGCCCCTCATTGAAACTCTCTCATTCTAAAGGAAAACCTTATAAATTTCAATTTGAAATTTGAGTTTGAATCTCAACTGTTGGAGATTCAAGAACTCCAGGATCCAAAGCCTTGCAACCTCTCTAATCAATTCCTATTAGCTTCTCAAGTGTGATCAGATCGTGTTTGGAGAAAGCCACATCAAGAACTGTATAGCATTCAAGATAATTTTCAGAAAACTTTATCTCTTCGATTCTCACTCAATTCTCTTGGATCTTTGGTTGTCTGATGTCCTACCAATGTAGGCAAGAAGATTGAGTTGCTTAGAGGTCAAATTGAAGAAACTCAGTTGACACACCTCAAAATTCAACTCCTAATATCTTTCTATATATGTGGATTTAGTTGAAATTGAGGTCAGATTGGTGCTCTACGGGATTTTTTATTTCAGATCATGTCCTCCTTTTTCATTTATGTGATGGTGATGACTGAAACAGTCCGATGAGCCTCGCCTGAGAAGGTGACCGGAGGTCCAGCGCCGGTGGTGTGCTGGACAGGTTCTGAGCCACATGATCATTTCAAAATGTTTTAATCTCATGTGTCCATTGTGATTACCATCCCATGCAGTGCGCTGACTCTTGTGTTTGGTGGAACGCGTGTATTAGGCCACTTGATCTGCCACCTCAATTAAGGAGGGTGATCAAGTGGCTCTCGTTTTTTCACATTTTCTGGTTTTTGTGTTATTCCTTTTATTTTCGTTAGTTCATATTAATTTTAATAATTTCCTCTTTCATATCCTTTGATCTTGTTTGACCTATGATAAATCTATGGCCATTTCTTTGGTGTTTTGATGAGGTTTTAGGAATTTGACAAACCATATTTAATTTAAATGCCTTATTTTAGTATTTTTAATTTGAATAAATGTCAATTAATTGTGTTGACCAATTGTGATGACTTGTTTGAGTTTGACTCTTGTTGTTGGGCCTTGGTCAAGGTTGATTTGACTTTGTCAAGTTAATATCATTGGATTTAGGGGATTGATGGAATATACATTTCATCTCCCAAAATGAATGAATTATATTAATTTGGTAAAAGTCCTCCTTTGACCAATTTGAGTTTTGATCCATTCCCCTCCCTCTTCATCTCATTCCTCTTCTTTATGCATCCATTTCATTTAGCCTATGATATCTCAATGTCCTAAGGCTAGTTGATTGAAAAATCAACATAAGTATGGATGAGATTAGACCACCTCTTTTACATATTGTTTTTTTGTGTGGTATGTTTCATGAGCGTAGTCCATTATACTATGTCTCTAACATGCATTAACACCAAAATTCTATTTCCCGACCTCAAATAGTTGTGACTTCTACACAAGTCCAATTACGATTGCTTAACATAGCGCTAAATTTGTGACACAAAAGGCATAACATTCTAGTAAGTGAGATTGTAAGTCTCCTCTCTTTCATGGTATTGTATGGAAACTTGGTCTTTTTTCCTTCCTTTGGAAGATGTCTTGGCTAAAGGATCCATGCTTGTGATAAGTGGATTGAGTGTTCTCCAAAGAATGACTTAAAAAATGAAAAGCAAAAGTAAAACAATACTAACTTCTAACTCATTAACAACTAACTTTTAATTTCAAGCCATTTACTTCAATGTCATTTAATATTAGCCTTTATTCATTTTCCATTATTCATACCATTCTAACAGTTTATGTTAATGCAATTTTCACTTTGTCCACTTGGACCATATGGTGTGATATATCTTGTTTGTGTATACTTTGCCTGTTTGTGTGGTCTCTAAACATTAATGTACATAATAACAACAAAAACCCTAAAAAACTTTTGCGTGGACTGTTAGCTTGATCTTGGACAAATGGACTCGAGAATTAGGCAATATTCTTATGCTAAATGACTTGGCCAATGCCAACTTTTTGTGAAACCAAGTGCTTGCAATTTGAAACTTCATCTGATACATCATTCAAGATCCCTTTATGTTTATCTGCAACATGATCATTGTGAAGTTGTTATTTTGAACCTGTGACTTGTGGAGTTCATCTGTTACATTGGCTAATCTGAAGAAGATCATGGAGTGGCTAAGCTTGGATGTGGCTATCTTTATTTGATGTCTTGCTTTTCAAGATAATATAATTGTGCATTTGTGTGTTGCTTGATTCTAAATGTCCAAGGGAATCCTGGATTTCTATTGACATTCTTGTTTATTGGATTGCTACCCATTGGTCAGATCTTTTCAACTCTTAACTTTTAATTTTGTGCATAGGATTAGTCTCTTCATCTTCTCCCCCTTTCTTTAATTTTAAAATCTCTCCCTCCCTTTTCAAAATCTTCTTTGACTGAACTTATTTTGCTCTAAACTTTGACCATTTTGTAAAAAGATATAAACTTCGGCCTTATACCATTGCATTTTCAAACTTCTTTTCTTAAATCAAATTTGTAAATATACTTAACTATAATTGACTTAAACTTTCAGAAAATCCAAAAAATAACTAACTCATTCAAGCCATTTTAGGCCTTTGTGCCTTTCAAACTTAATTTTTGTTAAAAGCGATGCATCCACTTTGAAATTTGTATAACGAACAACGAGGTTTTGATCCCTCATTTTTATGTTGGTACGTAGGCACAAGTCCGAAGGTCTTGTCAAACACAAAAATATAATTAATGAATTCTTTTCTCATCCCCTCATTCTATTTGTTTGTAAACATCATTTTGTACCAAATACATATGCACACAAAAAGGGCTCCCTAGGAGTACCTAGGACACTTTGGTTGCTAACACCTTCCCTCTGTGTAACCAACCCCCTTACCTGTAATCTCTGACATTTTATTAGTTTTGATTTGAAAACTTCTTACTTCTGGGTTTTATTCGTACTTTTTCCCTTTTCCCTTGGAAACAATAAAAGCGTGGTGGCGAATTTTGTTATTTGATGTCTAGCTTATCCATAGCTTAATGATCATGAATTTACCGCTACAAAAAATTAAGTGGCGACTCTACTGGGGAGTAGTCTCCAATGGGTTTAGCCTACTTTTTGTATGTATATATTTGTATATATGCGATGTTTGTATGTATGTATGTGTGATATAATCTGCTTGTTGTGCTTGGTGATCTCTGAGTGGATAGATAAGTTCTAACCCGAACTTGAGTGCAATTAAGATAGGAGAATGGTATAGTCATGTTCGACTTGTGTGGAATAGTCCTTAACAAGTTGGCTTGAGATCCATCTGCTCAGTGGAGACTCTTTTGGATTTGGAAATGTCACACAAGTATTTGTGGTTAAGCATTGCTATCTCTAATTTGGGTCCGAGAAGCTGAGGACCGTAGAATATTTACCCCCTCTTGGTCTATTTAGGATGTAGTGCGGAAACTGTTCAAGTGTAGACTTGATAACAGTTATTACGCGACACTACACTCAGACGAGTTTCTCTTGAGAATATTATGGGTCGATGAGTCAGTCATCTTAACCTGTAATATCAGATAGATGGAGTTAAGACTCTGGGAACTTTTGAGAACATGATCTAAAGGTTTTTATCCTTAGTTCACTCTTTTGGGATGGTTCTTACCCAGACTCCATGCTCGTGACTTAAAACAAACCCTTGATTCTTGGTTGATCCAATCCAGTCTTGTCAATATCAATGGAACTTCGGTGTTGATAAGGTGCAAACCATAATCCACCAAAATGGATGATTGATCTTGACAATGGATTGATTCATCCCTTGACCTTTGTTTGTTTGCCTTGTGTATGATCCCTTATTTGTGATTGTTGCATTCATGCATTCATGAGCATCATAACATTCGTCACACGGAAATTTCAAGGAACTGTGGTATTATTTTCAAATATTTTCAGACCATGGATTGTGGACGAAGGAACACTAAGAAGTACAGCTTTTGATGTCCAAATTTAAAAGAGTTAAGAAATCTAGCATCTTTTGTATTAGATCTCTTGGACTTCAAACAACGCCGTGTGCAGCTTCTGTCTATCTTGTCTGTTGATATAGTTGAAGGACTTATGAGTGTGCTAGTGCAGTTCTATGATCCTCTCTACCGTTGTTTCACTTTCCTAGATTTTCAGCTCGTGCCTACATTGGAGGAGTATTCTTATCTTTTGGGGATACTTGTTTCTAGTAGAGTGCCTTTTAGTGGATTGGAGGAGATTCCCTGATCTAGTATTATTGCTGAAGCTCTTCACTTGAAGAAGTCTGAGATAGAGGCTCATTAGGTGAAGAAAAAAGGGTTATTTGGGTTGCCAACTGATTTCCTCATAAAGGAAGCTACTGTTTTTGCTCAAGCCGGTAGTGCGGACGCTTTTGAAGATATCTTTGTGTTGCTCATCTATGGATTAGCTTTGTTCCCTAACATTGACAATTTTGTTGATGTTAACGCCATTAGACTTTTCTTGCTTGGGAATCCTGTGGCTACTTTGTTGGGTGATATTTATTTCTCTTTGTATCTAAGGAATTCTAAGGGTGGTGGAACGATTGTCTGTTGTATTCCTTTTCTGTACAAGTGGTTTATTTCGCACTTGCCTCAGACACTTGCTTTTGTGGAGAACAAACAATGTCTAAGGTGGTCTCAGAGACTTATGTCTCTTACTAATGATGATATAGTTTGGTATGATCCTTCATTGAGCAGTTTGGAGATTATTGATAGTTGTGGTGAATTCTCTAATGTGCCTCTCATTGGTACACAAGGAGGAATTAACTACAACCCTACTTTGGCTCATCGTCAACTTGGGTTCCCCCTGAGAGACAAACCTAATAACACTTTTATAGAAGGTCTTTTCTATCAAGAGGGTAAAGATCCCCAACATTTGACGTAGAAGATTGTGCATGCTTGGCATAGTGTGCATAGGAAAGGAAGATCCGAGCTTGGTCCGTGCAATTATGTAGCTTTGGAAGCTTACGCTCTTTGGGTAAATAAGAGAGCTTTGGAGTTGAAGATGCCTTATCCTTGTGAACGACCTATGTCTATGGTTGTGGTTGAGCCATTAACTCTCCCTAACCAATATATAGAGGAGTTGGAAGACGCGTTCGTCAAGATGAAGCAAGAAAAGGATGTGTGGGAATAGCGTTTCCGTGCTTTGAGCAAGAAGCATGAAGAGTTGCAGTTGGAGTCTAAGGACAAAGATGCACTTATTGAGCTACTTGAAGACCGAGTGACGAAGAGACAGAGAGGGCCAAAGGTTTCATCTTCTAGCATGCCTCAATGTTCCGTTGCTTGAAAGAAGATTGTTGATCAGCTTGTCCTCGAGAAGACTCAGATGAAGGCTTTTTTGAGACCGAGATCCGTCGCACTCGAAGGAAGTACGCACCTTCAGCCAAATATTTTGACGTTGTTAGGGATCCTTAGGATGACTAGTCTCCTTTCCTCTTTTATTTTTCATTTGGTCTCTGAAATTATACCCAGTGTAATCCTTCCAATTATATAAATGAAAATAGATTTTTGGTCATATAAAAATTATTGCTATTGTTGATATATATGTTTGCAAATGATATAATAAGTTCCTTGAAAATAAAAATAAATAAACAAGCATTCCATTTCATGCATCATTTGCATAAGCAGGTTTCTCTTTTGCCAAATGCCTCATTGGTGTTTCTTCTGTGCTTTAGCCAAGCTGACTCATCGGTACAACACCCGCGCCAATCACTTCAAAATTATGGAGCATCTAGAGCAAGAGAACAAAGAGCTGAAGGACAAGATCGTCCGCCTGACTTCCATGATAGAGTCAGTTCTTGCTGCTCAGATTCAATCTTCTCCAACGCCTGCAACTCCTCCTCATCAGAGGAAGGTTATTTCAGAGGTGGCTACCTCTACCATGCCTGATGCTACCGCTCATTTTGCACCCACTATCCCTGCCGGATTCCCGTGGGGAATGTCGTCCGACTTTATGCCTGAAGGCTTTGCGCCTACTTTTGCTTCCATGCCGATATCTAGCCCAGTCATGTCTGTGCCACCTCCCATTATGCACACCTTACCTCGTCTAGAGGATACCATTTATCACTTTGAGCCGTCTGAGGGTCCGGATGTCTACGAAAAAATGGATGAAATGAAAGATCAGTTTCTTGAGCTGCGCAAGGAATTGAAGACGCTAAGGGGTAAGGATTTCTTTGGAGAAAGTGCTGCTGAGTTGTGTTTAGTGCCCAACATCAAGATCCCGGTGAAGTTAAAAGTGCCTGACTTTGAAAAGTATAAAGGGAACACTTGTCCGCTCATTCATCTAGTGATGTATGCTCGCAAGATGTCTACTCAAACCGATAATGATCAACTATTGATTCATTATTTCCAGGACAGTTTGACAGGTGCTGCGCTCCGTTGGTATATGGGGTTGGATAGTGCAAGCATTCGCACTTTTAATGACTTGGGAGAGGATTTTGTCAAGCAATATAAGTACAACGTGGATATGGCGCCTGATAGAGACCAACTGAGGTCTATGTCTCAGAAGGATAAGGAGACGTTTAAAAAGTATGCACAGAGATGGAGGGAATTGGCTGCCCAGATCACTCCTCCTTTGGAGGAAAAAGAGATGACAAAGATCTTTCTGAAAACTCTGAGTTCATTTTATTATGAACGAATAATTGCTAGTGCCCCCAGTGATTTTACTGAAATGGTAAACATGGGGATGAGGCTTGAGGAAGGAGTCCGAGAAGGACGTTTGTCGAAAGATGAAACATCTTCGAGTAAGAGGTTTGGTGGTAATTTTGGGAAAAAAATGGATAATGAAGTGAATGCAATAAGTAGTGGGAGGCAGAGGAGGCCTCAGATCAGAAGGAATCAACCATCCCGTTAACATCAACATCAAGTATCTTCAGTTATCCTTGTGTTTTCTAATCAACAATCAACACCAGTTCAACAACCACCATGTCAACAACAACAACCGCAACAATGAACAAACACCTACAACAACAAGAATACCAACAACAATCATCATCAACAAAACTTTGAGAGGAAGAAGGTCTCTTTCGACCCGATTCCTATGTCTTATGCAGAATTAGACCCGTCTTTGGTTCTCAAGAACCTAATCCAACCCAGAAACCCGCCGCAGATCCCAGAACCACTTCCATGGTGGTACAAGCCTGAGCTCCGTTGTGCTTTTCATCAAGGAGCACCCGGACATGATATCGAGAACGATTATCCACTCAAGTATGAGGTTCAAAATATGATGAAGAGTGGAATGGTGTCCTTCGAGGACCATGCGTCGAATGTGAAAGCAAATTTGTTGCCCGCTCATGGGAACTCTTCTATGAATATGGTGGATGGTTGTCCTGGCGAGTTTAAGGATTTTGATGTCCGTTTTATCCGGAGATCCTTGGTGGAGATGCATAAGGACATTTGTTTGGTGAGTGATTGTGAACATGACCATGACAGTTGTGTTATCTGTAGTATTAACCCGAGGGATTGTGAAATTGTGAAAAGGGACATCCAACGACTGATGGATGAAGGCATGATTCAAATTGTTCAGTCCCGTCATGTAGATGACAATGTAAATGTCATAGTGCTCATTTTCAAGCAGCCAGAGAGATTGGTAATCCAGTACGACAGCAGAAACAATAACAATGTCAGCAATAGATCAATATCATCGTTGGTTATACGGTTAGCGGGCCCAGTCTTGTATTCATCTGATAAAGTTGTGTCATACCAAGGGGTCCTGTTACCTACGACTAGCTCTGTGGTGAGCATTGCTGATGTTACCAAGGTGACCCGCAGTGGTCGTGTGTTTGGGCCGGTGTTCCCAAAGGATAAGGAAGAATCAGACGTGAGTAAGAAGGTGGGAGTGCCTGTTCTAGATCCGGTTGGTGCTTCAAAGGATAAGTCTGGTGAATCAAGCGATTTGAAAGCTAATAATGATGATGAGGCACTTCGGTTAATCAAGAGAAGTGAGTTCAATATGGTGGATCAGCGACTCCAAACCCCCTCAAAAATCTCAGTGTTGTCTCTGCTTATGAATTCTGAAGCGTACAGAGAAGCACTGCAGAAGGTTTTGGAACAAGCATTTGTAGAACATGATGTTACAGTGGATCAATACGATCATATCGTGGCTAACATCACTTCTTGCAATAATCTTAGCTTCTGTGATGAAGAACTCCCTGAGGAGGGAAGAAACCATAATCTGGCTTTGCATATTTCTATGATTTGCAAAGAGGATGCTTTGTCAAATGTGCTACCGAAGTCAACTCTGTCAAAGTTATCATACCAAGGAGCGCCTATGAGGTATAGTGGGGTAATCCTCAAGGCCTTTGACGGTTCGCGCAAAACGGTTATTGGTGAATTGGACCTTATAGTTAAGATAGGTCCGAGTTATTTTAAAATTACTTTTCAAGTAATGGATATCCACCCGGCCTACAGTTGCTTGTTGGGAAGGCCATGGATCCATGAGGTAGGATCTGTTACCTCCACTTTGCATCAGAAACTTAAATTTGTGAAGAATGGAAAACTTGTGATTGTTGGTAGGGAGAAGGCGCTGTTAGTTAGCCACCTGTCATCTTTCTCTTATGTTGAGGCTGAGGATGAGGTTGGAACTCCGTTCTTGGCCTTATTTATTGCTGCTGAAAAGAGAGTTGGGGCACCTATGTCCTCGTTGAAAGATGCTAAGAAGATTGTGGAAGGAGGCAATGTTGATCAGTGGGGGCGCATGGTAGAGGTCTACGATAGCAAAGGCAGAACCGGTTTGGGGTTCTAGAACGGTTCATCAACTACAAGGTCTGAAGATATGCAACTTAGCTTCCGTAGTGGAGGGTTCATTCATGGCAATGAACAACACTTAGCTATTGTGCTAGAGGATGATGAAGAGGAAGACTGCACCAATTTTGTGACGCATGGAAAGGCTTGCAACAATTGGACCGTTGTTGATATTCCTGTTATTTTGGATCGATCTAAGTAATTGCTTTTATATGTTTTTTAAATCCTTCTCCTATGCCTAAGAGAGAAGTGAACATTGTTTGGGCATTTTCAAATTGATCATTAATAAAATTAATTATATTCATCCACATCTATGATGTTTTGTTTTTACTTTTTGCTTTCTTCTGAAAATGGTAATCACAAAAAACATAAGTTAACAATACAATTGTCCATCTGCATAATATTTGGTCACAAATCCACTTCTCTAAAATCAAAATATCAAATCATTATGTAGGTTGGTTCCTAACCCTATTGAATACATGATCTTTCTCCTTCTCCAAATTTTGAATTCCCTGTGTTTGAAGCCGAGGAGGAAAGTGATGTAGAAGTGAGTGATGAATTATCTCTTCTTCTTGAGCAAGATGAAAAGGCCATTCAGCCGTTCAAAGAACAGATTGAGTTAGTCAACTTGGGTTCTGAGGATGATGTGAGGGAAGTTAAGATTGGGTCTCGCCTGTGTCCAGATGTCAAGAAGGGGGTGATTGATCTTCTTCGAGAGTATTCATATGTGTTTGCTTGGTCCTACCAAGACATGCTTGGTTTGGATTCTGAGATTGTGGAGCATAGATTGTCGTTGAAGCCAGAATGCCCGCCAGTCAAGCAGAAGTTGAGGAGAACGCATCCTAATATGGCAGTGAAGATCCAAGAGGAAGTGCAAAAATAGATTGACGCCGGTTTCCTTGTAACTGCTGAGTATCCGTAATGGGTGGCCAATATTGTGCCTGTGCCGAAGAAAGATGGAAATTTCTGCATGTTTGTCGACTATAGAGATTTGAATAAAGCTAGTCCGAAAGATGCTTTCCCTCTGCCACACATTGATATATTGGTAGATAATACTGCTAAATTCAAAGTCTTTTCGTTATGGATGGATTTTTGCGGATATAATCAGATCAAGATGGAACCCAAAGATATGGAGAAGACCATATTCATTACACCTTGGGGAACATTCTGTTATAGAGTGATGCCTTTCGGTTTAAAGAATGCTGGTGCAACTTACCAAATAGCAATGACTACTCTTTTTCATGATATGATGCATAAAGAGATTGAAATATATGTCGATGACATGATTGCTAAGTCGATTAATGAAGAGGAACGTGTTGAGCATTTGTTGAAGTTATTCCAGCGTTTAAGGAAATATAAACTCCGCTTGAATCCCAATAAGTGTACTTTTGGTGTTCGTTCTGGTAAGTTGTTGGGCTTTATTGTCAGTGAGAAGGGTATTGAAGTTGATCCTGTCAAGGTCAAAGAAATACAAGAAATGCCTACGCCCAAAACTGAGAAGCAAGTCAGAGGTTTTCTCGGCCGCTTGAATTATATTTCCAGATTCATTTCCCACATGACTGGCACATGTGCGCCTATATTCAAGCTTCTTCAAAAAGACCAATCTTGTAATTGGACTGAAGGCTGCCATAAAGCTTTTGACAGTATCAAAGAATATCTGCTTGAACCTCCGATTTTTTCTCCACCTGTTGAAGGAAGATCTTTGATCATGTATTTGACTGTGCTTGATGAGAGTATGGGTTGTATTCTTGGTCAGCAAGATGATACTAGAAAGAAATAATTTTCAATTTACTACCTCACTAAGAAGTTCACCGACTGTGAGACTCGGTATTCTATGCTAGAGAAAACATGTTGCGCATTGGCGTGAGCTGCTAAGCATCTACTTCAGTATATTTTAAATCATATCACTTGGTTGATATACAAAATGGATCCGATCAAGTATATATTTGAGAAGCCTACTTTAACTGGGAGGATTTCCCGTTGGCAAATGTTGTTATCAGAGTATGATATCGAATACCGATCTCAGAAAGCGATCAAAGGTAGTATCTTGGCTGACCATTTGGCACACCAACCAATTGAAGATTACTAGACAGTGCGGTATGATTTTCCTAATAAAGAGATTTTGTTCTTGAAAATGAAAGATTTTGATGAACCATTGCTTGAAGAAGGGCCAGAACCTGGTTCCCGTTGGGGCATGGTATTTGATGGAGTTGTTAATCAATATGGTAATGGCATTGGGGCAGTGATTATTACTCCTCAAGGCACGCATCTACCATTTACAGCTAGATTGACTTTCAAGTGCACAAGCAATATGGCAGAATATGAAGCTTGCATTATGGGGCTTCAAGAGGCCATGAATCTTAGAATCAAGTATTTAGATGTCTTTGGAGATTCCGCTTTGGTTGTGAATCAGATCAAAGGTGAATGGGAGACAAATCAACCCGGTTTAATACCATATAGAGATTATGCGAGGAGGATTTCAAATTTCCTTACAAAGGTTGAGTTCCATCATATCCCTCGAGATGAGAACCGAATGGAAGATGCTTTTGCAATGTTGGCATCAATGATTGTAGTGAAGTATTGGAATGAAGTTCCTAATTTGTCTTTGATGCGTCTTGATAGGCCAGCTCATGTGTTTGTTGTTGAAGAGATCAAAGACGAGAAGTCGTGGTATTATGACATCAAATGTTTCCTCCAAAGTCAGATTTACCCTCCTGGGGACTTCTTTGAAAGATAAGAAGACTTTGAGAAGATTAGCCGGTAATTTCTACTTGAATGGTGATATATTGTACAAGAGAAACTTCGACATGGTTTTGCTCAGATGCATGGATAGACACGAAGCATACCTGTTGATGACTGAAGTGCATGAAGGTTCCTTTCGTACTCATTCCAATGGACATGCAATAACGAAGATGTTGCGAGCAGGTTACTATTGGCTGACAATGGAATATGACTGTTGCAAGTTTGTGAAGAAGTGCCACAAGTGTCAAATGCTGATAAGATTCATGTTCCTCTGACACTATTGAATGTTATTTCTTCCCCGTGGCCCTTCTCCATGTGGGAAATTGATATGATTGGAATGATTGAGCCCAAAGCTTCGAATGGACATCGTTTCATTTTGGTGGAAATTGACTACTTCACCAAATGGGTTGAAGCGGCATCGTATGCAAATGTAACCAAGCAAGTTGTTGTAAGGTTTATCAAGAATCAGATCATATGCCGATATGGTGTGCCAAGTAAGATCATTACTGATAATGGATCGAACTTGAATAACAATATGGTGGAAGCTCTTTGCAAAGGACTTTAAGATTGCACATCATAATTCTTCTCCCTACAGACCTAAGATGAATGAGGCCGTTGAAGCTACAAATAAGAACATTAAGAAGATTCTTCAAAAGATGGTTGTCATGTATAAGGATTGGCATTAGATGCTCCTGTTTGCTTTGCATGGGTATCGTACATCCGTCCGCACTTCAACAGGGGCAATCATTTTTTCTCTTATGTATGGCATGGAAGCAGTGTTCCCCGTAGAGGTTGAGATTCCTTCATTGCGAGTGCTCATGGAAGCCAAGTTGACTGAGGTTGAATGGTGTCAGACCAGGTTTGACCAGCTTAATTTGATCGAAGAAAAGAGATTGACTGATATGTGTCATGGTCAGTTATATCAACAGAGGATGAAGAAAGCTTTTGATGAGAAGGTCAGACCTCGTGTATTCAGGGAAGGTGACCTTGTGCTCAAGAAGATTTTATCTTTCAAAAGAGATTCTAGGGGAAAATGGATTCCTAATTATGAAGGCCCATATGTTGTTAAAATAGCCTTTTTAGGCGGTGCTTTGATTCTTACAACTATGGATGGTGAAGAGTTCACTCGTCCTGTGAATGCA
The DNA here is from genome assembly GCF_024323335.1 of Lathyrus oleraceus. Taxonomy (NCBI): domain Eukaryota; kingdom Viridiplantae; phylum Streptophyta; class Magnoliopsida; order Fabales; family Fabaceae; genus Lathyrus; species Lathyrus oleraceus. The sequence continues at coordinate 273,477,546 of NC_066579.1, read as the reverse complement.
GTTGCAGTCAAGAAATACTTCGCCTAAAAAGAGAAAGAACAACTCGCTAAGTCGAAAACCCGAAAGGGCGGCTTAGGAAAAAATGAGCGTCTCGATGGATTGAAAACCCGAAAGGGCGATCCAGGCAAAAATTAGAGACATAAAAAACAGAAAGAATCTCCCGATAAGTTGAGTACCCCACCTTGGGGAAACTTATGCAAAAATTAGGGATTATAGCAAGTAACTACATTCTGCTAATCTTCAAATTTTGGGGAACCTTGAGCACAAGGGTTGACGTCGATTCATCATCCCAGTAGCGGTCAAGAGCACAATGGATATCAAGAGTTGGTAGAAGGATTAAGGATCATTTGTATTCAATGTAGCCTTTTTCCATGCAAATTACCATTTTTAACTTTGTAAAAATCTATGGAGTCTTGTCATTTACAGACTACCATCCGATTAAATAAAGTTGAACTTTTATCCAATTGTTTCTACTCTTATTTACTTCAGCCAATAGTTTAAATTTTATTATGATCATTATGGAAATTTAAATTTTTTTAATCAAAATCATTTTGTTAAAACATATAAAAACAAGAATTTTTCAGAGCAATTAAAAGAGAGTATCAACAACACTTCAAAGAGCAGCAAGTACTTAAGTGCGAAACATCAAAGGTCCCCAAGAAGTTAACCCTTCGGGTATCCCTAGTTGTTTGTGTTGATCTAGTTCCCCCACAAAGTATTTGTTCCCTAGCAGAGTTCCAATCCTTTTCCCTATCTGAGTTGGTTGATTCAATACCTTGCAGTGTGTTATTTCCCCGACAGCGTTTCTGTACTCCCCAACGGAGTACACGTTTCTTCAGCAAGTTTGATCTACAGTAGAGTAAGATGTTTTTTCCCAGTAGATCGCGTTGGTGTCCCCACTAGTCACTACCCGACTCGCTCCCAGTAAGAGTTTCCTCCTGCTTTCTGAGCAGCTGTTTTGTGTTTATCTTCTATATGGTTGTCTCCCATTTAATATGGCGTTGACCTAAAATTCCCTGCAGACTCGATAACTTCGCCTCTCCTCAGCAGATCTCCTCCCTCGACTAGATTTGAGCCTTTGGTTTGTTGATTTCTCTGTTCTCCAACAGCTGTCTCCCTCTTTTTGAGGATTGACCGAGGATTGTATCGATGATTCAAATTCTTTGTGACACCTTTGTATCCTTTGTGATTGTTTTGTCAGCATAATCATCATATACATATATATACATATACATTTATATAATTTCATAATTGCATATTGGCACCATTATTTTTGTGTGATTTGAGATTCTCATTCTTTGTATGGTGGTACTTTATCCCCATACAAGTTTGGTGTTTGTCCTCCCTCAATTGTAGAGTGTCAGCCCCTTAGGCAGAAAGACTTTAACCTTTCTCCTCTTCCCCACTGAGTTATTCCTCGTGGATGATTATTACTTCAGTTTCCTTTCCAGTTAATTATCTAGATGGAATCACTCTCCTTGAGTTATGTCCTCAATGGGTTGAGTCTTGATTGGCTATTTCTTTCTAGCTCCTACCTAGATAAATGCTTTGAGTCTCCTAAGAGCTTATTACCTAGTAACTGATAATATTCTTCTTAGTTTGCAGTTTGTTACTTCTTTCCCATACCCGACATAAGTACCCCTGTTTTCCCAGCAGTGGAATTCCCTGTGGATTCATTTGTTTTCGATTCCCCAGAAAGTATATCCTTGATATGTTTATCCTAACCGGTGATAGATATCTTTCATTCCCCTGCTTGAGTCTATCCTTGATATGTTCATCCTAACCGATGACGGATATTCTCATCTTTGGCGTTCTACCCAGTAAAAAGGTAGTAGTAATCCCTATTGTGTTCCCTAGAGAGTTAATCCTTGATATGTTCATCCTAACCGATGACGAGTTTCCTTCTCTTTGTGGTATTCTACCCAGTAACCGGTAGTTGTAAACCCTACTTTTTCCCGTAGAGTTTATCCTTCATATGTTCATCCTAACCGGTGACGGATTTTCTCTTCGATGGTATTCTATCCAGTAATTGATAGATGTAATTCCTATTTTCTCCCCTCTCAGAGTCTATCCTTGATATGTTCATCCTAACCGGTGACGGATTTTCTCTTTGATGGTCTTCTATCCAGCTGTAGCGGTGTATTCGTCACTTTATGATTTATTGATTAAATCAAAAGCAAAGCATACAAAGAAATCGAGTCGCCACCGCACTTTTATTTATCCTAAGGAATGGCTAAAAAGCGAACAAAAGCCTAAGAAGTTTTACACATAGAAAACTAATGAAAAGATCAGAGAATCTGGGTAAGGGGTTAATTACGCAATGGGAAGGTGTTAGGCACCAAAAACGTCCTAGGTACTCCTAGGGAGCCCTTTTCACACTTGTTGTATAAAAATGTTTATTTGTTTATGACATATTGTGCAAACATGAATGGGAAGATGAGAAAAGAATGTACAATTTTTATTGTTTTTGTGTTTGAACGGATGAACCCGTTGCCTACGTACCTTCCATGAAAGGTAAGGATCAAAACGCCGTAGTTCGGCTAAAAGATTTCCAAAAATTAGTGAATTCGTTTTAAAACAAGAACACTAAGGTTTTTCATTACCAATGGGAGAAAACTCAACCTGAATCAACAATCCACCATGCGAGGACGACTTCAACATACTAGTGAGGGGTTAACCCTATAATAAGTATGGAAGACTTACAATCAACTCACTAAGGATAAGGTAAGATTTACATCAACCACTATGGTAATTGAAACCTATGGCTAATGTGTGAAAACATATTAACAATGGACAAAGCCATAAAACAATTGAATGGGTGAAGTTAATTGATTATGAATATTCACAAAATATGGTCAAAGTATGATTAGGATTGATTCTAAGAATTGTTATGAAATGGAGTTTGAAAAGTCAAGGACTTAGGGTCTAGGTTTCTAATTTGAAAAGACATGAAAATGTTTGCACAATAGTTCAATATTTTGAAAGCAACATGTGAAAAGGTTTAAGACAAAGAGGGTGTGGATGAAGGAGTGTAAAACTTCTTAGAAAGGTTCACCTCTTGAGATCATATAGAAGATGATTCAAGTGTGTCCTTAGGAAGAGGCAAATGAGCAATAACAAATAAGCAAACAAATGATACCGGATGCCAATAGCTGGGCTTATACCAATCTCACAACAAAGGTGGATACCGGATACCAATAGATGGATTTACACCAGTCTCCTAAAAAAACAAGGATGTCAGATGCCAATAAATGGACTTAATCCAACCTTCTAAAACAAAACAAAGCCTGGATATCAGATGCCAATAAATGAACTTATTCCAATCTCCTCAAAGTAAAACAAAACATGGATGTCAGATGCCAATCTATCTGGACTTATTCTAATCTCCAAATGATGATCATAGGAATACAAAAGCCAACAACATGGTCTTACAATTGCATTCTCACATACAACATACAAACATAAGCAATGGACATAAGTAGCCAAATGAAATGGTCTTACATTCTATCCCTTCCAAATCATAGGAACAATGCCCAATGAAAGGACTTACAGTTGTCCTCAATGGGTAAACCAAAGATGGTCACAAAGATATGAAATGATGATCATGCAATAATGAACAATTAATGATGGTAAATGCACAAAGGAAAACAAGCAAACATGTACAGATGAACCAAGCTATCAATCAAACGATGTCATTTAGCACACACTATATCCAAGCAATTAGGCTCAAGCAAATGTTAGACTTAAAAGTCAACTGGAATGGGGTAAGTGGTGCTCTTAACCTTAACATTGAGAGTTAAGGTGAAGCAGATGAAAGGATATGAGGGGTGTACCTCATGCTCTTATCCCTGGTCAGGGAGAACTTTGAATATCATAAGGTGTGGGAGTTCAGAAAGTTGGAACTCTCTCCACAAGTTAATGACTCGATAGATCTTGGGTTAAGATCCACAATGCTACAACATGTAATGTGAGCAAAGGGAAGACACACAGAATAGTAGGAGATTGACTACACATCTCTTCTATCTACCAATTGCCTTATCAAAGGACTTTTCCTGCTTGGGGACAAAGGTAAACAATCACAAACATTGCCTCTTAAGGAGGACTTCAGACAGGTGCCTGACCAAGTAACAGGCCAGGTCTTCCAGACTACATGAAGAAGAGATGTTATACCTCAATGCTTAAGCTATCAAGCATAGCAAAATCAAGTTCACAATGAACTATAGCAACTAATGTACCTGAAAACATCAAACACAATTAGTATACTATACAGACAATCAACCAACAGTTAATGCAACAGACAACCAATATAGGCAAAGGCATAGCCACAAGTCAATCCCAATTGAATCAACTTCAACCTACAAAACACACATTAGTAATCAAAAGCAAATATCAAATGCTCTCGAGATGAGGCATCATCAATTGTGTAACTTGCATGTGTAACCTGAAACAAAGCTTCAAACATGAGAGGGAAACCCTTAGGCTAAAGCCTAGGGTCAAAGATAAGGAAAAAAAATTTAAAATAGAACATGAAAATTGGCAAGAATCAAGATTAAACAATTAAGAACAAAGTCCAATTGGTCTCATGTCAAAACTATGCACCAAATCCATTTCATAAGCAAATCATGTCAAACAAGCAAGTTGGAATCACATTGGAGCAAACAGAATGGACCACTTCAAATCAAATCAAACATGGCTCAATAAATTCCATGAAAAATCATGCCTAAACAGAATACATTGAATGAGCAACATACCAAAAATCATGGCATTTGGATAAGTAGAAGCATGTCAATTAAAATCAACAAGTCAAGGTATGAAAAAAACAAGCTCAAACAAGGCCACAAATGGTGCATCAACTTAAGGCAATCCCAAAACAGAAATGACATAAGATAAATGAACCAAACCAAAACCAAAATGAACTTTAACATGTTAACAATCAATGTACAAAATTTCAAGCTCATAGGATAAGGCATAAGAATTTCACAAATCATGGAAGTTGAATACTCAACAAAAGTCCAATTATGACCCACCAGCAAAGAAAAATATCAAACAAATTGGAAATGGATCCAAAAATTCTACAAAAAATCGTGATCAAACTTAACATCCAGTAGCAATAACATGCAAAAATTCAGATTATGTGAAGTTCATATGGCATGGTAAATAAAATCAGAAAATTGGACAAGAAATGGTGTGACACACATTGTCACACCTCCATTGATCACATCATATCTCAACATCCAGAAATGCAAAAATCACAAACTCTATACCAAAATGTTCCTAAAGGTGTCTAGTTTACTCATATACAATTTCAAGAATTTTGGATTAAGCATCATCATTTCATGATCAAAATAGCAAGCAAGGTGCAACAAATGACATGTATGAACATTCCCTAAGCCTAAACAGATTCCACACGTGCACAATTTTCATAAAAATCATCAAACAATACTAGAGATCACAAGGAACATCATGGAAAAAATCTCATATTAATTGGATTAATATTTTGAGAGATATGAATTTTGGAATGGCATGAAAAAATAAAAAAGAAGATGAACAAGGCATGTGAAACATAGAAGCATGATGAAGAAAATACAAAAAAAGCTAAAAGGAAAATGCCATCGCCCGGAATCGAGTTGCGTCCAAATTCAAATTTGGCGCGTTTCAAGTGAAACGCCACGTTTCACTAATACAGGTGGCGACGTGTGAATGGCTTCATGGCGCAAAAACAAGAAAAAGCATGCAAACATGGATTCTGAAGATCAAACAGTTCTGGAAACGCGAAAACCTAGTGTTCATCACACATTCATCATGTTCATACTGGTCAAGATCCAAACTCCATAGAAATGCATAAAAATTATATCAATCGATTCATCATTCATCACATATCACTAATCCAGCTTCGATTTGTTTTAATTCTACGCATGGCAAAAGAATCGATCAAAATAAGTTTCAACATCCAATATTCAAATCCACATAACTTTCTTAATATTGCATGAAAATTCAAGATCTAAAGTGCAGCATACTCAGCAATGGAGGATCTACAAGATGCACATCATAATTTTGAGAATTGGAGCAATTGAATTCTAACCTTTATGAATGTGCAGAGCTGGATTAGTGAGCTTTAAGGCTTGGAAATGCAAAACAGATGATCAATGATGATGAGGATGATGAATGAATGCAAGACTTTAGCTCAACAATGCTTAAATTTGAAGAAATCTCCAACTGCCATGTGAATGTTCAAGCTTCAACAGTTCCAATTCTTCAAGAATTCTCCAATATTTGGCTTCAATTCACTTCAATAATACCTGCAGATGATGATTAGCACAAGGAACAAGCAAAAGAAATAATGAAATTCGATGAACAAAGTTGAGAGGATTTGAGAGAATTTGAGATGAAAAGTGTTTTGGATATGAAATTGTGAGGTTCTCCCCCGATTTTCTGTTATGATTAGGTTTAAATACTCCCTACTAATCAACCTTGTTAATCATGCTTAAACCAAAACTCAAGGATTAGTGAAATGAGATGATTTATGCATTTTGGCCAAAATACCCCTTATGCATATGTGATCAATGGAACAGTGCAAATTCCCTTTGAAGCAAGTCTAAAAATCTGTTTTAAGGCAAATGGCATTGGTTTGACATGAAAATAATGCATAATTTTCAAATTCACTTTTTCCCTCCAAAAATTCAAATTGATTCAAGTGAAAAATGCCATTTTTTTGTGATGAGAATTTGTGAAATATGATGCATGATTATGATAGTAGGGATCAAGAGAAAATTTCTCAAAAAAGAATCACATGAATTGGCCTTTTGATGCAAAAGTTATGCCTTGTTGAAGTTCAAAATCCATTGCCAATGAATTGATCATAACTTGCCAACCACAAATGAGAAATGGATGTTCTTGGACTCTTTGGAAAGGTAAGAGCAAGAGCTTCAACTTTCATGTTGGACAAAATTAGATTTGAAGCTTTCTTGATGATGTAAATTTGAGGAGAAGACCTTTCCATTTTTGGCAATTTGAAATTACAAGTCACTTACTATTTTTGGAATCTTTTTGTCTGACCTCAAATCCTTCAATGTTGATGTTTGACATGTTATATGAGGCTTGTATGGACATGAATGAGACCTCTCAAACCATCTCCCACCTTCAAATCCCTGATTTTATGCACAGTTGACCACAATTGACTTTGCTAGGGTTTTGGTTGACCTAGCTATGCTCAGATGAAATTCAAGCCTCTTCCACTTGAGATCTTGATTCCAAATGATATCGCAACTCATATGAACTCTTGATGAATGATCATGGTGCCCAAATTCTTCAAGAATGGCCACCATCCATGGCTTAATGACTGACTTTGACTGTCTTGACCTAATGTTGCTTCATCTGCAAGTAACAAGGTTAGATGACAATATTTTTGTACTTTTGGGTTAGTAAACAAATGAAAAGCAATGATATACAAATGCAAAACATGCTTGGTGATCAAGAACCACTCTCAAAAGATAACCCACCCACAAGGAGGGAAAGCAAGGGTGCACAATGATCCTTGAGGCAATGATATGATATGATATGATGCCATGAGAGTTCTTAGGGACAAAATTGGGGTCTTACAGATGCCCCTATTTAAGGTCATTCTAGCCGGAGAAGTGAAGTTTAGAAATCTTCATCTCGACGCGGTAGAATGGGTTTAAATAACAGTAATGAGACAAATTTTGGTCCCTAAGAGACCTCACGATGCAGATGTATGCATGCAAAAGAACATAAACTCTGTGGGGAATATGGTTCACAGAAGAAAAGACGATCCATCGGAGTAATGCACTCACCAGGAACAGAGACTCAAACGGGACTCTTATTGGGGATAAAAAGGAAAAGAATGCGTGAGCAGAACACGACTCTGAGCTGGGGGAAAACAAAACTGACACAGCGTGAACAACACACGACTGGACTAGAGACCTCACTGGGGAGTAAAGGACTCACACTGGGGAAAAGAAGAATTCCAAAGGACAACACATCCACTGGAAAGACAACAAGCTGACTCAAACTATCCACGAAGGATACCTCGGATAAAAAATCCGGACTCGGACCAGGAAAAGATTCACAAAGAACCTCCCTTCCGGGAAAAAATGCGTATATTGGGGAAAACGCCAATACAGCAAAGGGTAAAAATCACCACAAGAAACTCCACTGGAGAAGATCTAACAAAGAGACTCTCCTGGGGAAAAGCAACAAGGAAATGAGATGTTACCGGTACAAAGGTAACAAACTCAGGAAGAATGAATATCTAAGACCGGTATAAGGGTGAGAGATATCAATCAACCAACATCTGAGAAAGACCTGAAAAAGGTACATCAACTCAGGAAAATCTGACTCCACAGGGGACCAAGGTCATAATAGGGAGCAGAAAGGAAAGAACACCAAGGATACCGGGTTGTAGGTATGAAACAGGTGACCGACCAAAGCGTGAATTGGTGTGTGTTCCAAAACACTCATCATCCTGAAGAAAGCTAGAAAAGCAGACTTGTTTATAGGATGGATATTTGATTCTGTAAAGAATGCAAATCTTACTCAGTTGGGGAAACAAACAAAGGATCCGACAAAAGAGTGCATGAGATATATTATCTATAGCCATCAAAACGTAGATAATATACTCGCATGGAAGATTATCCTGAAACGGGTTGTAGGTTGTTTATAGGATAAAATCCGAAATCGTGAATTGGTTTGTGTTCCAAGACACTCATCACCCTGAAGAAATCTAGAACAACAATCATGTTTATAGGATGGATATTCGATTCCACAAGGAATACGAATCTTACTATGCTGAGAAAACAATCAAAAGATTGACCCAAGAGTGAACGAGATATAATATCCATTACCGTCAGAACATGGATAGTATACTCAAAAGGAAGATTATCCTGAACCGGGTTGTAGGTTGTTTATAGGATAAAAATCCGAAAACGTGAATTGGTTTGTGTTCCAAAACACTCTCCACCCTGAAGAAAGCTAGAAAAGCAGACTTGTTTATAGGATGGACATTCGATTCCACAAGGAATACGAATCTTACTCGACTGGGGAAACACGGAAGGCTTCGACCGAAGAGTGAATGAGATGTATTATTCATAGCCGTCAAAACGTGAATAATAACCTCTAGAGGAAGATTATCCTTAACCGGGTTGTAGGTTGTTTATAGGATAAAAATCCGAAAACGAAAGGCATCGGGATACCAACTAGGTATATAAAGATGACCGATCAAAGGGAGCAACAGACATTACTAACAAGAGGGTAAATGAAATAAGACTCGTCGGGGATACATCAATGATCAGGGGGACACAATCACTGACAAACGGTGAAGGGACCCGCTGGGGATAAAATTGCTAGCATACAACAATTATCCACAAAAGACTTGTTGGGGATATGAGTGCTTATTCAAGCAACTCATCCAAGCGAAGGGAAGTCAACATCAAATACTAGATGAAGATGACCACAAAGAGGGGATTACATCTACCAAAAAAATTGGATAGAAAACCACAGAAGAGTAACTATCATCGGTTGGGATGAACAACAAAGTTAACTCCGCTAGGGGAGAAAACAGGGTTTATAACTACCGGTTCGTAGGCAGAAAACCGCAAAGATAGGACTTACGACTGCTGGTTTGTAGGCAGAAGGCCAAAAATTCCACTGAGGATAAGATGAATGGGCGCCGGTTTGTAAGCAACTATTCATTTATACCACAGTGAAGCGCGAGAGACAGTTGAAAAAGGCCAATTTAGGGTCGAACCAAAAAGGTGGACTGAATCAAGACTTATCCTAATGAGGATATAACTCAAAAGGAAAACCCGTCCCAATGTGTGTTGGGAGGGAACGGAAACAACCGTCATCCACGAGGATGTATCTCAGTGGGGAAAGGCATGAAAGGATAAACACTTTCTGCTTATGGGGCTGACTCTATATGAAGAGATTTAAACACCCGACATCTGCTTGGGAAGATCTATAAAGCGATCTATAAAACCCAAAGCAGGAGACAATGAACAAAAGATATATGGCAAAAAATGCAACATGAATATCTGAATGTTTTTGATTATGCATGAATATGCGTGATTTATGTTTATGAATGTTGACAAAACAGACAATTCTAACACAAACAGGCCCAGGAATCAAACGCCCGGTACTATACTTCCAGGGGAGAAACCAACTGGAAAGCCAATCTGCAGGAGATCCACATGTTGAAATGCAAAGATCTACGGGGAGGCAGAAGATCAGAGATATCATGAAACACCAAATCTCTGAGTAATGGATCAACAATCAACCCAACTAGAATACAGAAAGTCACACCAGGCAACAACGGTCACAAAGACAAATCTATTGGGGAAACGGAGAAATCCCAAAATATCTGCAGGGGAACAAGAGCTCACTGCTATGAAAGCAACTCTACATAACTCCACTAGGGAACAACCCACTGAGGGAAAAACAGATCATCCACGTAGAATCTGGTTGCACAAGCAACTCTACCTGGGGAGAACACAAATATCCATTCCATTGGGAATGTACCCACTGAAGGAAAAACAGATCACACAAGTAGATTCTGCAACAAGCCACTCTACTGGGGATCAAAAGCAATCAGGAAATCAACCCAATCTCTGGACGATAGACCACCAACCAACCCTATTGGGGAACAGAGATTTCAACAAACGGAAACTGCCACAAAGGAAACTCTGTCGAGGATACCAGCTCTGGCGGAGGCTCTGAGGGGAAACTCAGATGCAATCCTGACTCTGTTGGAGATACCAACTCCATCGGGGGTTTTGCACAAATACAATCCACCAAACCACAAATCTATTGACGGCTCCACTGGGGAGTTCCACTGAGGATATGAAAGAGAGCTAGGGATCAACCATTAAATGCTGACTCTTCTGAAGAGAACACCCACAACTGCTAAGGAGGAATACAATCACTGCCCTGCCGCAGGGATAAGCGCACTGATGGGGAGATATAGCAACTCCGCTGGCGACTTGGCCGGGGAAGAGAGTACTACTGGAGCAAATGAAGTCTTCCACAAGCGCTCTGCCCTGGGGATATATCACAGATCCCACTAGCGACTGTGCTGAGGAAAGAAGCAATAACTCTGCTTGCGACAATGCTGGGGAAAGCGGTAAAGTACCGGGAGATCAATCCACCAACCATTGAATCTTCAACAGGAAAGCATCCATGCTGAGGAGAAAAACCACAACTCCGCTGGCGACTGCACTGGGGAGAGTGACAGGGTACCGGGGTCTCAAACCACCCACTACCGAAACTTCCAAACGGGAAACACCCATGCTGGGGGAGAATACTGCTGGAGAAGAAAACGAAGTCTTCAACAACACTCTGCTTAGGGAACAACCCCAACAAGAGCTCTGCTTGGGGAACAACCCCTACAACAAAACAGGAGAAAGAGGATACAACCAATGCCAGGAATATGAACAAATGTCTTACCTGTTGGACATCATGCCACCCTCGGGAGAGCACTGGGAGATTCTTAAGTATCCTTTTGTCATTGTGAATGTTCACTTTGTTTAAAACAACAATTTTTTTGAAAAATTTATTTGTTTAAAACAATGACATTTTATCAATTAAAAACATGCAAGACATTTGTTGAATTGAAACAAATAAGAGTGCAAATAATTGGATAAAAAGCTCAAATTGATTTGATGGAATGGTAGCCTGCAAAGGGCAAGACTCCATAGATCTGTACAAATTTGAAATCAGTGATATATATTGGAAGAGGGCTACATTGAACATGATTATCCTTTCTCTACCAATTTGAATCTCGATGTATTCGAAGCTTCAGTTGACGACGAATCGAGAACTTCTGACGAAAAGACGGCTGCGGAACAGAAAGTCTTGTCAGGATGCAATTACTTGCCAAATCCCTAATTTTTGCCTAGATTGCCCCGGGGTGAGGTACTCAATCTAGCGGGATGAAAATATACTTTTTTTTATGTCTCTAATTTTTGCCTGAATCACCCTTGCGGGTTCTCCACCGAGACGCTCATTTTTGCCTAAGCCGCCCTTTCGGGTTTTCAACTTAGCGAGCTATTCTGTTTTTCATTTGCATATACTTTTTTTAGGCAAAGTATTTCTTGACTGCATCTGAATTCACAGGACGAGTGAAATCCTCCCCATCCATTGTTGTAAGCATCAAAGCACCGCCTGAAAAGGCTCTCTAAACAACATATGGACCCTCGTAGTTTGGAGTCCACTTGCCCCTGGAATCGGGCGCGAAAGACAAGACTTTCTTGAGCACGAGGTCAACTTCTCGGAACACACGAGGCTTGACCTTCTTATCGAATGCTTTCTTCATTCTCTGCTGATATAACTGACCATGACACATGGCAGTCAATCGCTTCTCTTCAATCAAATTCAGTTGGTCATAACGACTCTGAATCCATTCAGCATCAATCAACTAGGGATTTGAGGGTATGCTTTTTTCTTTTAAAAAAAATTTCTTGATTTTTGATTTTTTCTTTTATTTATTTTTCACCCTTTTTTTTTTTTTTACACTTTTACATTACATTTGTAATGCCCCAGTTTGACTGTTTTGCTGATTCTCATGATACAGCTGAATGAGCTTCTTTTCGTGCTCAAGAAGACGGGTAATCTCATCAAGAACCCCCTTCAACATCATCTTCCTCTGCTTCGAATACAAGGAATTCCAGATTGGGAGATGGCGTTGAATCATTATGTTCAATGGGTTTAGAAATCCCTGCATAATGATTTTGGATAATGAAAAAGCTTTAGAATTTAAACAAACAAATCATTATGCAGATGAAAAGATTGCTTTTTTGTTTTTCATGGTTTTTTGTGATCACTTATTTCATGCAAAAAGCAAAAAGTGAAAACAAATAGAAAAACAAATGTTTGACAATGCATTAATTGAATGAAAATATCATTGTATAAATGCTGCCAACAATGTCATCACTTCTCCTTTTGGCATGGGAGAAGGGTTTTGAACAAAGTGAACCATTACTCTGATCTATGAATGACTGTAGGAACATCTACAACGACCCAATTGTGGCAGACACCACCAGGTATGATGAAGTTGTTCAAGTCCTCTGCATCCTCTTCCAAGATAGCAGCAGCTTCTTCAGGTTGATCAACATGGATGAAACCTCCACTCTTGAACAAACCTTGCACATTAAATGCCCCAGAGGAATAGCCAATGCCAGCCCGGGATCTGTTGTCTTCAAGCTCAATCATCTTCCCCAAACCAGCAACTGCACCACATTCAATGGCCAGTTTCGCATCTCGATAGGAAGCAAATGAAGGAGACTTCTTCTCAATTGGTTCAGCAATAGATAAACCTTGGAAAGGCGTTCCAACTTCATCCTCAGCATCAATATATGAGAAAGAAGACAGGTGGCTAACCAGGAATAAATCCATCAACAACACATAGTCTGGCAAAATCCTCCTCGAATTCACAATTCTCTTGCTCAAGATGATCCATCAATCTGGCATAGATAACCCAGTGTAGTACCGGCGAAGTGCGTCTTCAAAATAAATGAAGAGCAACAAGGATCAGACCACAAGACGGGAGACCGGAACAAAACACCTGCTTATGCATATGATGCATGAAATGTTTGTGCATATGGTTTGTTTTTATTTCAAAGGAACTCGAGGGTTTTATTTGCAAACTTTGAAATATTAAGCATTTTATTGCATCTGGAAATACCTCATTGGATAATTCTTTGTCTTTCCATATCTGAAAATTTTGCAAAGAAACCCCTTAAGTTCTTTGAAAAAAAATTCTCATTTTTTGATGATATGGATGCAGATGAATGCATGAATGCATGAATGCAACAATCACACTCAAGGATCATGCAAAACACACCAGACAAAGGTCATGGGAAAGCTCATAGTATCCTTAATATCAATCATCCATTTTGGTGGATTATGGTTTACACCTTATCAACACCCAAGTTCCATTGATATTAACAATACATGAACCAGCTCAATCATCCTTAATATCAACCATCCATTTTGGCGGATTATGGTTTACACCTTATCAACGCCCAAGTTCCATTGATATTAAGGTTGTCTGAACGACTCAACCATGAATCACGGGTTTGTTGAGAGTCACGAGCATGGAGTCTCGGTTAAGAACCACCCACAGGGAGTGTACTAGGGTTTAAACCTGCCAGACATGTTCTACCAGAGGTTCCCATAATCATCGTCCCATCTCTCGGATATTATCGGGGGAACGAATACTCGTATTCCAAAAATATTCTCAAGAGAGACTCTTATGAGTGTAGTATCGCGTAACAATCGTATCAGAACTGACATCTGAACGACCTCCGCACTACATCCTAAAAATAGGCCAAGATGGATTTGTTAAACTAAGGTCCTTGGCTTCTAAGGCACATGATTGAAAGAATAATGCCTAACCACAAATAACTTGTGTGACATTATTAATCCAACATGACCTCCACCAAGTGAATGGACTCGCAAGTCAACTGGCTAAGGAATACTCCACACCAGTCAACAAGACTACGCCATTCTCCTATCCTAGAGTGCACTCGAGTTCGGGTATAGAACTCATCTCACAGAGATCACCAAAGCAAACAGCAATTGTATATCAAGCAATTCAAACATTACAATCAATACAGTTATCCTAAATTGTACAAAAATATGTCAAATAACAGATAAACAAATATCATACAACAAGGGTGAAAAGTAGGCAAAACCACCAAGGAAGGTCTAATGTTATCCCCAGCAGAGTCGCCACTTTTCTGTAGCGGTGTATTCGTCACTTTATGATTTATTGATTAAATCAAAAGCAAAGTATACAAAGAAATCGAGTCGCCACCGCACTTTTATTTATCCTAAGGAATGGCTAAAAAGCGAACAAAAGCCTAAGAAGTTTTACACATAGAAAACTAATGAAAAGATCAGAGAATCTGGGTAAGGGGTTAATTACGCAATGGGAAGGTGTTAGGCACCCAAAACGTCCTAGGTACTCCTAGGGAGCCCTTTTCACACTTGTTGTATAAAAATGTTTATTTGTTTATGACATATTGTGCAAACATGAATGGGAAGATGAGAAAAGAATGTACAATTTTTATTGTTTTTGTGTTTGAACGGATGAACCCGTTGCCTACGTACCTTCCATGAAAGGCAAGGATCAAAATGCCGTAGTTCGGCTAAAAGATTTCCAAAAATTAGTGAATTCGTTTTAAAACAAGAACACTAAGGTTTTTCATTACCAATGGGAGAAAACTCAACCTGAATCAACAATCCACCATGCGAGGACGACTTCAACATACTAGTGAGGGGTTAACCTTATAATAAGTATGGAAGACTTACAATCAACTCACTAAGGATAAGGTAAGATTTACATCAACCACTATGGTAATTGAAACCTATGGCTAATGTGTGAAAACATATTAACAATGGACAAAGCCACAAAACAATTGAATGGGTGAAGTTAATTGATTATGAATATTCACAAAATATGGTCAAAGTATGATTAGGATTGATTCAAAGAAGTGTTATGAAATGGAGTTTGAAAAGTCAAGGACCTAGGGTCCAGGTTTCTAATTTGAAAAGACATGAAAATGTTTGCACAATAGTTCAAAGTTTTGAAAGCAACATGTGGAAAGGTTTAGGACAAAGAGGGTGTGGATGAAGGAGTGTAAAACTTCTCAGAAAGGTTCACCTCTTGAGATCATATAGAAGATGATTCAAGTGTGTCCTTAGGAAGAGGCAAATGAGCAATAACAAATAAGCAAACAAATGATATCGGATGCCAATAGATGGGCTTATACCAATCTCACAACAAAGGTGGATACCGGATACCAATAGATGGATTTACACCAGTCTCCTAAAACAAACAAGGATGTCAGATGCCAATAAATGGACTTAATCCAACCTCCTAAAACAAAACAAAGCCTGGATATCAGATGCCAATAAATGGACTTATTCCAATCTCCTCAAAGTAAAACAAAACATGGATGTCAGATGCCAATCTATCTGGACTTATTATAATCTCCAAATGATGATCATAGGAATACAAAAGCCAACAACATGGTCTTACAATTGCATCCTCACATACAACATACAAACATAAGCAATGGACATAAGTAGCCAAATGAAATGGTCTTACATTCTATCCCTTCCAAATCATAGGAACAATGGCCAATGAATGGACTTACAGTTGTCCTCAATGGGTAAACCAAAGATGGTCACAAAGATATGAAATGATGATCATGCAATAATGAACAATTAATGATGGTAAATGCACAAAGGCAAACAAGCAAACATGTACAGATGAACCAAGCTATCAATCAAACAATGTCATTTAGCACACACTATATCCAAGCAATTAGGCTCAAGCAAAGGTTAGACTTAAAAGTCAACTGGAATGGGGTAAGTGGTGCTCTTAACCTTAACATTGAGAGTTAAGGTGAAGCAGATGAAAGGATATGAGGGGTGTACCTCATGCTCTTATCCCTGGTCAGGGAGAGCTTTGAATATCAGAAGGTGTGGGAGTTCAGAAAGTTGGAACTCTCTCCACAAGTTAATGACTCGATAGATCTTGGGTTAAGATCCACAATGCTACAACATGTAATGTGAGCAAAGGGAAGACACACAGAATAGTAGGAGATGGACTACACATCTCTTCTATCTACCAATTGCCTTATCAAAGGACTTTTCCTGCTTGGGGACAAAGGTAAACAATCACAAACATTGCCTCTTAAGGAGGACTTCAGACAGGTGCCTGGCCAAGTAACAGGCCAGGTCTTCCAGACTACATGAAGAAGAGATGTTATACCTCAATGCTTAAGCTATCAAGCAAAGCAAAAGCAAGTTCACAATGAACTATAGCAACTAATGTACCTGAAAACATCAAACACAATTAGTATACTATACAGACAATCAACCAACAGTTAATGCAACAGACAACCAATATAGGCAAAGGCATAGCCATGAGTCAATCCCAATTGAATCAACTTCAACCTACAAAACACACATTAGTAATCAAAAGCAAATATCAAATGCTCTCGAGATGAGGCATCATCAATTGTGTAACTTGCATGTGTAACCTGAAACAAAGCTTCAAACATGAGAGGCAAACCCTTAGGCTAAAGCCTAGGGTCAAAGATAAGGAAAAAATTTAAAACAGAACATGAAAATTGGCAAGATTCAAGATTAAACAATTAAGAACAAAGTCCAATTGGTCTCATGTCAAAACTATGCACCAAATCCATTTCATAAGCAAATCATGTCAAACAAGCAAGTTGGAATCACATTGGAGCAAACAGAATGAACCACTTCAAATCAAATCAAACATGGCTCAATAAATTCCATGAAAAATCATGCCTAAACAGAACACATTGAATGAGCAACATACCAAAAATCATGGCATTTGGATAAGTAGAAGCATGTCAATTAAAATCAACAAGTCAAGGTATGAAAAAAAACAAGCTCAAACAAGGCCACAAATGGTGCATCAACTTAAGGCAATCCCAAAACAGAAATGACATAAGATAAATGAACCAACCCAAAGCCAAAATGAACTTTAACATGTTAACAATCAATGTACAAAATTTCAAGCTCATAGGATAAGGCATATAAGAATTTCACAAATCATGGAAGTTGAACACTCAACAAAAGTCCAATTATGACCAACCAGCAAATAAAAATATCAAACAAATTGGAAATGGATCCAAAAATTCTTTAAAAAATAATGATCAAACTTAACATCCAGAAGCAACAACATGCAAAAATTCAGATTATTTGAAGTTCATATGGCATGGTAAATAAAATCAGCAAATTGGACAAGAAATGGTGTGACACACATTGTCACACCTCCATTGATCACATCATATCTCAACATCCAGAAATGCAAAAATCACAAACTCTGTACCAAAATGTTCCTAAAGGTGTCTAGTTTACTCATATAAAATTTCAAGAATTTTGGATTAAGCATCTACATTTCATGATCAAAATAGCAAGCAAGGTGCAACAAATGACATGTATGAACATTCCCTAAGCCTAAACAGATTCCACACGTGCACAATTTTCATAAAAATCATCAAACAATACTAGAGATCACAAGGAACATCATGGAAAAAATATCATATTAATTGGATTAATATTTTGAGAGATATGAATTTTGGAATGGCATGAAAAAATAAAAAAAAGATGAACAAGGCATGTGAAACATAGAAGCATGATGAAGAAAATACAAAAAAAGCTAAAAGGAAAATGCCATCGCCCGGAATCGAGTTGCGTCCAAATTCAAATCTGGCGCATTTCAAGTGAAACGCCGCGTTTCACTAATACAGGTGGCGACGTGTGAATGGCTTCATGGCGCAAAAACAAGAAAAAGCATGCAAACATGGATTCTGAAGATCAAACACTTCTGGAAATGCGAAAACCTAGTGTTCATCACACATTCATCATGTTCATACTGGTCAAGATCCAAACTCCACAGAAATGCATAAAAATCAATCGATTCATCATTCATCACATATCACTAATCCAGCTTCGATTTGTTTTAATTCTACGCATGGCAAAAGAATCGATCAAAATAAGTTTCAACATCCAATATTCAAATCCACATAACTTTCTTAATATTGCAAGAAAATTCAAGATCTAAAGTGTAGCATACTCAGCAATGGAGGATCTACAAGATGCACATCATAATTTTGAGAATTGGAGCAATTGAATTCTAACCTTTATGAATGTGCAGAGCTGGATTCGTGAGCTTTAAGGCTTGGAAATGCAAAACAGATGATCAATGATGATGAGGAAGATGAATGAATGCAAGACTTTAGCTCAGCAATGCTTAAATTCGAAGAAATCTCCAACTGCCATGTGAATGTTCAAGCTTCAGCAGTTCCAATTCTTAAGGAATTCTCCAATATTTGGCTTCAATTCACTTCAATAATACCTGTAGATGATGATTAGCACAAGGAACAAGCAAAAGAAATGATGAAATTCGATGAACAAAGTTGAGAGGATTTGAGAGAATTTGAGATGAAAAGTGTTTTGGATCTGAAATTGTGAGGTTCTCCCCCGATTTTTTGTTATGATTAGGTTTAAATACTCCCTACTAATCAACCTTGTTAATCAAGCTTAAACCAAAACTCAAGGATTAGTGAAATGAGATGATTTATGCATTTTGGCCAAAATACCCCTTATGCATATGTGACCAATGGAACAATGCAAATTCCCTTTGAAGCAAGTCTAAAAATCTGTTTTAAGGCAAATGGCATTGGTTTGACATGAAAATAATGCATAATTTTCAAATTCACTTTTTCCCTCCAAAAATTCAAATTGATTCAAGTGAAAAATGCCATTTTTTTATGATGAGAAATTGTGAAATATGATGCATGATTATGATAGTAGGGATCAAGAGAAAATTTCTCAAAAAAGAATCACATGAATTGGCCTTTTGATGCAAAAGTTATGCCTTGTTGAAGTTCAAAATCCATTGCCAATGACTTGATCATAACTTGCCAACCACAAATGAGAAATGGATGTTCTTGGACTTTTTGGAAAGGTAAGAGAAAGATCTTCAACTTTCATGTTGGACAAAATTTGATTTGAATCTTGCTTGATGATGTAAATTTGAGGAGAAGACCTTTCCATTTTTGCCAGTTTGAAATTACAGGTCACTTACTATTTTTGGAAACTTTTTGTCTGACCTCAAATCCTTCAATGTTGATGTTTGACATGTTATATGAGGCTTGTATGGACATGAATGAGACCTCTCAAACCATCTCCCACCTTCAAATCCCTGATTTTATGCACAGTTAACCACAGTTGACTTTGCTAGGGTTTTGGTTGACCTAGCTATGCTCAGATGAAATTCAAGCCTCTTCCACTTGAAATCTTGATTCCAAATGATATCACAACTCATATGAACTCTTGATGAATGATCATGGTGCCCAAATTCTTCAAGAATGGCCACCATCCATGGCTTAATGACTGACTTTGACTGTCTTGACCTAATGTTGCTTCATCTGCAAGTAACAAGGTTAGATGACAATATTTTTGTACTTTTGGGTTAGTAAACAAATGAAAAGCAATGATATACAAATGCAAAACATGCTTGGTGATCAAGAACCACTCTCAAAAGATAACCCACCCACAAGGAGGGAAAGCAAGGGTGCACAATGATCCTTGAGGCAATGATATGATATGATATGATGCCATGAGGGATCTTAGGGACAAAATTGGGGTCTTACACCAGCGTTCGATAGATGTAATCCCTACTTCTTGTTCAGTTGGTTCATCCTTGATATGTTCATCTTAACCGATGACGGGTATCCTCTTTGACAATCCCAGGCAAGTTTGTCCTTGATATGTTCATCTTAACCGATGACGGATACTCATCCCTGTAGAGTTTATCCTTGATATGTTCATCCTAACCGATGACGAATATTCTCACCTTTAGTCTTCTTCCCAGTAAAAGGTAATTGTAAATCCTATTTTCTGCAGTTTTCCCCAGCAAGGCTATTCTTACCCAATAACTGGTAATGAATACTCCCTCTTGGAATTTCCCAGCGAGTCATCCTTGATATGTTCATCCTAACCGATGACAGGTGCCCTCTCTGTCAGATCTTTATTATCTCTTCACCCAGTAACAAGTAGTAGATAATAGATTTCTGCTCCTCCTGTGTTGAAGTTTATTTCTTCCCCAGTCGAGATGAGTGTGCAATGCTTTAGTGAAATCACTTTTCCTACATGATTCAAGTACTTCAGTTTTATCCTGACATACTAGAATCCCCTGCAGACGTTGTTGTTCCCCCACTGAGTCTTTTCCATGTTTGTCTGGAAATCCTCGAGTCCCCCAGCAGTTTTAAGTCGTAGCCTGGCCTATGCCTAACTCCTTTATCCCCCAGAGTCCCTGTCTCCCCAGTGAGTTTTCCTTACAGAATGCATTATACTCCTGCAGACTTTCGGTCTCTGATTTCTTTTCCTTTGTGCAATTTCATCATAAGCATTAGCATTGGGACCATACCTTGGCATCCTCCTTACCCCTCTTTCATTGGGTTTGTTTGGGGAGTGATCACCAAGCACTATGTGATTGTATCATACTTATATATTATCATTTTACTAACCAAAATACAAAAATATGTCTTTGCATTTGCCTAACTCTTTGGTAGGTAGGGAATGATCTCCATTGATCTACCAAGTTCATATCTAGGGTTTGAAACCCTCATGACAAAGAGGACAACCATTGAATTGATCTAAGAATGGTTATAAGCATCATATATGAGTTCCATTGATTTCTATATGTTATATTGATCAAGTTTTCTTCAAGAGTTTAAAGGTGATTTGCCTTAGAAACCCTAGTTTGGGTGGGTCTCTTGAGTAACTTCTCCAACAAGCCATCTCACCAATTGATCAAATTTCTCAAGGGACACTTCAAAATTCATCATCTTATGCATATATGATCTACCATGAGCCAAGAAAGTACAAATAATTGAAGTTTAGCAAGTTGGTTGATGGTGGTTGGCCAGATGAATTCATCTGATCAAAACTAGGTCTCCCTAGACCCTATCTCCTACAATTTTCACCATATGAAAATGATTCCAAGAGCAAAGTTACTCTAAATGACATTCCAAACAACTTTCATAACTGGGTCATTTTGTCTAAACCCTAATTTGAAAGTCAACTTCCCAAGGCCATAACTTTCTCATTTTTATGAGATGAAAGATTTCCAAGTTGCACAATCAAACGCAAGATGTCTACTTCAACTTTTATGAGCATGTGATATGAGGTTACATTATAGGTCATTTTTTACTTATACCATTGAACAAGTGATTTTTTCAAACTTCAAAAATGCATAACTCTATCATTCTAAATCCAAATGACATGAAATTGGTGACCATTTTGAAGGTCTTTAAAAGAGCTACAAATTTGATAAAGACACTTTTCTCATTTGAAGCTCACATATAAAGCTAAACAAGGTGGAATATTGAGGTATATGGCTTGACACTTAGAAAAGTTTTCAACATGTTAAAATTTCCAAACTTCCACCTCAAAATTCAGCATGTTCCAAGCTCCAAATGAAAAAGTGTTCAACACCAAACTTGTTCCATGGATCCAAGCTATCCAAAAAACCCAAGTTCATGCATTTTGGATGAGGTTTGCTAGGTCTGCGCATGGCCTTAACAGGGCTGCATCATTGGAAAGAATCAATTGCATAAACTTCAGTTCACAATGCATTGCCATTCAAGCTTCATTCAGACCTCAATTGGAATCATTTTGGACCTTTTTGCATTGCATCATGGGCCTGTACATGCCCATGCACTCGTGCTATCAACATTGCTAATTTTGGACAGATTTTTATAGTATGCAAATATCATTCATTCATGCTATAAATACATGACCTCTGTGCTCATTTGAATCACACTTTGCGCGCCAGCTTTGCCCCCCATTAAAACCCTCTCATTCTAAAGGAAAACCTTAGAAATTTCAATTTGAAATTTGAGTTTGAATCTCAACTGTTAGAGTTTCAAGAACTCCAGGATCCAAAGCCTTGCAACCTCTCTAATCACTTCCTGCTAGCTTCTCAAGTGTGATCAGATCGTGTTTGGAGCAAGCCACATCAAGAACTGCATAGCATGGAAGGTAATTTTCAGAAAACTTCATCTCTTCGATTCTCACTCAATTCTACTCAATTCTCTTGGATCTTTGGTTTTCTAAAGTCCTACCAATCTAGGCAAGAAGATTGAGTTGGTTAGAGGTCAAATTGAAGCAACTCAGTTGACACACCTCAAAACTCAACTCCTCATATCTTTCTATATATGTGGAGTTAGTTGAAATTGTGGTCAGATTCGTGCTCTACGCCATTTTTTCTTTTAGATCATGTCCTCCTTTTTCATTTATGTGATGGTGATGACTGAACCTGTCCAGTGAGCCTCGCCAGAGAAGGTGAACAGAGGTCCAGCGTCAGTGGTGTGCTGGACAGGTTCTGAGCCACATGATCATTTCAAAATGTTTTAACCTCACGCGTCCATTGTGATTACCATCCCTGCAGCGCGTTGACTCTTTTGTTTAGTGAAACGCGCATTTTAGGCCACTTGATCTGCCACCTCAATTAATGAGGGAGATCAAGTGTCTCACGTTTTTTCACATTTTCCGATTTTTGTTTTATTCGTTTTACTTTCATTAATTCATATTAATTTCAATATTGATCCAAAAAATATGAGAGTTTCACCAAAAAATTTCAAATAATTTCCTCTTTCATATTCTGAGTTAAAATTATTTTTTGGATCATTATTAATATTTTTCATGATTTAATTGATTTTCTGATTATTTTTAATTGTTTAAAAATACTTTTAAGTCTTTAAAAATTTTGAAATTTTTTCTCCAAGGTCCTTTGACCTTGTTTGACCTATGATAAATCTCATGGCCTTTTCTTTGGTGTTTTGATGAGGTTTTAGGAATTTGACAAACCATATTTAATTTAAATGCCTTATTTTATTATTTTTAATTTGAATAAATGTCAATTAATTGTGTTGACCAATTGTGATGACTTGTTTGAGTTTGACTCTTGTTGTAGGGACTTGGTCAAGGTTGGTTTGACTTTGTCAAGTTAATATCATTGGATTTAGGGGATTGATGGAATGTACATTCCATCTCCCGAAATGAATGAATGATATTAATTTGGTAATAGTCCTCCTTTGACCAATTTGAGTTTTGATCCATTCCCCTCCCTCTTCATCTCATTCCTCTTCTTTATGCATCCATTTCATTTGGCCTATGATATCGCAAAGTCCTAAGGATAGTTGATTGAAAAATCAACATAAGTATGGATGAGATTAGACCACCTCTTTTGCATATTCTTTTTGTGTGTGGTATGTTTCATGAGCATAGTCCATTATACTAAGTCTCTAACATGCATTAACACCAAAATTATATTGACCGGCCTCAAATAGATTTGACTTCTACATAAGTCCAATTATGATTTCTTAACATAGCGCTAAATTTGTGACACAAAAGGCATAACATTCTCGTTAGTGAGATTGTAAGTCTCCTGTCTTTCATGGTATTGTTAGACTATGGCACGGATCTAGAAGGGGGGGTTGAATAGATCCCAATTAAAAACTTGAGTCGGCGCTACCAATTTGAAAGAAAATTGGTTTTGAAAATTTGTTTTAAATGCGGAAGCAGCCGAGGAAAATTTTAGTCTAAAACGAACCGTTATTGGAAAACCGGATATGCGTTAAGCTAATGGAGTAGAGATAAAAGGAAATACTAATTACTACACTATTTGCACACTCAATTGATATATTTCACTAACTAGCAAGCCTAGTTCCAATGATACAAAATACCAAATTAAACTGAATGTAAACTTAAGTCAACTTTGGCTTATGCAAATTCACAAACACTTGGTGTGCATACACTCCAAGAGATATTTGAGTTGAGTAAGTAGTTCAATTTTATCTAGTACAATAGACTATTGTACTTTGTATTCAAACAACAGTTTTAGTTTCTTACTCAACTTATATCAAAGTTTGGTAAAATTGCTTAAACTAAAATCACTTAATTTTTAAGCTGAAAATCAGATTATGCAGAAAATTAAAGAAGACAGAGATTTGATGAGGCAGTTCCCCCGCCGTCCTCGCTTCGGGGTACGTCTGCCCTCAATTCTAAAACTAGAATTGAGATGATTAATTAGATATCACCTGTGAAATTTAATCGTTTATACAAGGATTGCAAAGCATGTAAACAACAGAACTTCCAATGTGTTGAACGATGCTTCCTATCCTTGCTCCTTGATTCAAGATGAATCAAGACCTTCGATCGTTGATGCTAGACCTCCGATTCCAGCCCCTTTGTTGAAGAATCTTCCGTTCTTCAAACCCTCGGCCCGGCTGATCTCAAACACAACGAGTCGAACCCGAATCCTTCACTTCAATGCCACCGAATCCGCTACTAGACTGATGAAGACTTTCCTCTTCTCAATCACCTTTGCTCGGCTGAATATTGAAGAACGATTCGTCCAAAAACCCCCAAACACAAACCCGTATTGGAGGACAAAACCCTAACGGTTTTATTCAAGAAAGAACCTGCCACAAGATTCAACCCGAACTGGATTCTTCGATCACAGCTTCGAACCTTATCACCTTTGCTCGATCACGAACCACATCAAAAGTAATTGTTTGCAGATGATGAGTTGTGAAATGTTGAAGATGAAGATGATGAGTCTTGGACACCTTTTTCACACTTTCTTGTTTCCTTGAACACTTGAACTCAATTAGCAAAATGTTAGTTGATACAAGTGTTTTGACTTGTATATATAGTAACTGACAAAACCAATCAAACATAACAGAATTTCAAACAGTGGAAATAACTCAGAAAACTGAGTTTACGCGCGAGCGGTCGACCATAGGTCGGCGTGTGCTGAGCCGTGAGCTTTTAGCTGGCCCTTATGGTCGACTCAAAGCTTCCATGAGCTGACCTGTGGTTGACTCAAAGCATCATGCGCTGACCCGTGAGCTTTGAGCTGACCCTTATGGTCGACTCAAAGCTTCCATGAGCTGACCTGTGGTTGACTCAAAGCATCATGCGCTGACCCGTGAGCTTTGAGCTGACCCTTATGGTCGACTCAAGGTTCCATGAGCTGACCTGTGGTTGACTCAAAGCATCATGCGCTGACCCGTGAGCTTTGAGCTGACCCTTATGGTCGACTCAAAGGTTCCATGAGCTGACCTGTGGTTGACTCAAAGCATGCAAACCTGCAAAAATTCGTATTTTGTGATTTTCATGCTTTTCGTCATGATCACACTTTGTCCACATATGTTTTTAAGAATTATAACAGATTTAGATAAGCATAGGAAAGGATATGATAGGTGATGTGTTGCATTTGTTTGTAGACATGCATGGTGGTCATTTGTCATCATCGAAACTTGCGATCGTATGTTGTCTGACACTTTGCCCTTACATACTCCCCCTTTTTGATGATGACAACCTGTGCACAGCCAAAGAGAAAACAACATGCAGTATATGCAGTATTTACACACATTGTGCACACTCCCCCTTTCTTTTGTAATCTAACGCTATCTGCAAAGCCGACTGTTAATTGTGTCGAATATTTTGGCTGCTTGTACTCTTCTCCCCCTTTGACAACATCAAAAAGAGACAAGGAACAATTATTCAACATAACAAAAAAATTCACAGGAAATAACCCAAACAGATAATAATATCACACCAATATCATTACTGAATGATAATCATTAATTAAAAGAACATTAACCATTAAAATAGATTGAGCACAAACAAGCATAACAGAGAAATGAATACAATCAAACAATAAGCAAAGATTTCAGTTTTACATTTTTCTGCACATATGTTGACAAGTTTGATGCATAGATAGAATGCCATACGACAGTAAACATCCAAGGAGATACATCATGCATATATATACAATATTGTTATGTGGTATAGCTATGTTAATCATGAAACTTTGCAGAAAGAGAGAGAGAAGGGAACAATATCACCTTGATGCCGGAGTGACTTGGTGAACACTAAACTTGTGCTTGCAACAACATCAACTCTATACCGTTTTACATCTACTTCCTTACCATCTTCATCTTTGTTCAAGTTTGTACACGTAGGCATGGGGGTGTCTATGGCCTTAGCTTTTGCCATGTCAAATCTCTTGATAAGGTCCAAACAGTACTTTGTCTGGCTCACGAAAGTTCCTTCTTTGAGCTGTTTGATTTGCAGACCGAGAAAGTATGTGAGCTCCCCCATCATACTCATCTCGAATTCGCCCTGCATAAGGTCAGAAAACTCTCTCACAAGATTCATGTTAGTAGATCCAAATATGATATCATCTACATAAATTTGCACTAATATCAAGTGCTTTCCTTGACGTTTAATGAAGAGGGTTGTGTCAACCTTTCCTCTTGAGTATTTTTGATCGAGTAAGAATTTGCTTAGTCTCTCATACCAAGCTCTAGGAGCTTGTTTGAGGCCATACAAAGCTCTTTTTAGTTTATAGACATGATCAGGATACTCATGGGATTCGAAACCCGGAGGTTGTGCGACATAAACCTCTTCATTTATGTGACCGTTAAGGAATGCACTCTTGACATCCATTTGGAATAGCTTAAAGTCTTTCGCACATGCGAAAGCAAGGAGAAGGCGTATAGCCTCGAGTCGGGCAACCGGCGCATAAGTTTCCTCATAGTCGATGCCTTCCTCTTGGTTATACCCTTGCGCGACTAAACGTGCCTTATTACGGGTTATTACCCCGTTTTCGTCCAGCTTGTTCCTAAACACCCATCGGGTGCCGATTACTCGATGATCTCGCAGAGGAGGGACAAGGTCCCAAACCTCATTTCTGGTGAACTGATTAAGTTCCTCCTGCATTGATAAAAACCAGTGTTCATCGAGTAGGGCTTCTTTAGGGTTTTTAGGTTCCATCTGCGAAACGAAAGCGAAGTGATAACAGAAATTACTTAGCTTAGATCGAGTTGTTACACCCTTTGAGATGTCCCCGAGAATGTTGTCGATTGGATGGTCTTTGGAAGACTTCCAAGCTTGAGGGAGATCATCGTTTGAAGGCGGATGAACTGCCTCGGTTTCCTCATGTTGTACATCTTTGTCCTCCTCAATTTTGACTAAGTCGGGTTGATCAATCCCCGGCTCGCAACCTTTGAGTATGTCTTCAGTAGATGTACCTGCACCATGAAAAACACTACCCTTTCCGACGTTTCTCGGATTGGATTCATCAAAAGTAACATGTACAGACTCTTCTACAGTAAGTAATCGTTTGTTGTATATTCTATATGCTTTGCTAGATTGAGAGTATCCGAGGAAGATACCTTCGTCGGCCTTGGAATCGAATTTCCCTAAGTTTTCCTTTCCATTGTTCAATACAAAACATTTGCATCCAAAGACATGTAAGTGAGAAACATTTGGCTTTCGCCCTTTTAAAAGTTCATACGGTGTTTTGTTTAGAATGGGGCGAATGAGCACCCTATTCAGAACGTAACAAGCCGTACTAATGGCGTCAGCCCAAAAATATTTCGGTAAGCCACTTTCATTGATCATTGTTCTTCCCAATTCTTCCAAAATTCGATTTTTACGCTCCACAACCCCATTTTGTTGAGGAGTACGTGGAGCGGAGAAGTTATGATCAATACCATGGTTACCGCAATATTCTTCAAATAAGTGATTTTCAAATTCACCTCCATGATCGCTTCTAATTGCAACAATGTTTGTATTTAGTTTATTTTGGGAAAGCTTAGCAAATCGTTCAAAGGCGGCGAATGTGTCACTCTTACTTACTAAGAAAATAGTCCAACAAAATCGAGAAAAGTCGTCCACTATTACGAAACCGTAATAGTTTCCTCCTAGACTTTTAATCCTAGATGGCCCAAATAAATCCATATGGAGAAGCTCGAGAGGTCTCGTTGTTGAAACGATATTTTTGGATTTAAATGAGATCCTCGTTTGCTTCCCCTTTTGACAAGCATCACAGAGGTGATCCTTGGTGAACTTAATTTTGGGGAGACCTAGGACTAACCATACTTTTTCGAAAATTAGATTTGTTGATAGCAAAAGTAATCTTGGGCTCAAGAGCCTTGTCAAGTTTGGCTTTTAGGTTTCTTACTTCACCTTGCCAAATGTAACAAGTATCACACCCAAAGTTCATCATTCTACTTTTAAGGCCCTCATAACTTGTTTTTGTGCTTTCCACTATGGAAGCTTTAAGTGCCTCAAGTTTCCGTTCGGACTCTTGAATTTTATGTTCCAAATGAGAAAAAAATTTCTTATTTGAGGCAAGCCTTTTAAAGGATTCTTTTGCTTCATAGTGTAAAGTATCAAAAGCAGTTTGCAATTCATTATGAGACATACTAGAGGATTTTTCATATTTAGCATGTCGTACCTGTTTCTTTTTATTCTTTTGATGAGCAGAAAGACATAGATTTGCATTTTCATCTTCATCACTAGAGCTTTCATCATCGGAGGAGTCGCTATCGCTTTCCCAAGCGATGTATGCTCTCCTTGGCTTTGATGGTTTCTTGTGTGATCTGTATGAGTCTTTTTCTTTTGTCTTTTTGTTCATCGGACAGTCCAGTTTGTAGTGACCCGGCTTTCCACACTTATAGCACGACCCTCTAGTTGTTTTTCCTTTTGAGTCATCATTTTGGGAGAACCTAGATTGCTTCCGGAAGTTTACTAAGTTCTTCTCGGAATGTTGGATGTCGTTCTTTCTCACGTAACGGTTGTAGCGTTTGACGAACAGCCCCATATCTTCACTCTTGTCCTCTTCTTCTTCGTCACTTGATGAATAATCACTTTGCTCTTTTGCTTGAGACTTTGAGGAGGAAGTCTTTAGAGCTATGGATTTCTTTTCACTCACCTTTGCTTTGTCTTTCTTGTCTTTCTTTTCGTGTTGTTCCAGGCTTAAGAGAAATTGTTCATGCTCTTGTAGTTTACCGAACAATGTTGTCAAGTCCAATGTGGTAAGATCATTTGCCTCTTTTATGGCGGTCACTTTCGGCTGCCATTCCCTGTTAAGATATCTTAAGATCTTATTAGTAGCAATATCATTGGAAACAGGCCTACCAAGTGAATGTAATCGATTGATGAGATGAGTGAATCTCTTTTGCATGTCGGCAATGGTTTCCCCTTGCTCCATGAAAAAGAGATCAAACTCTTGTGTTAGTGTATTGATTCTAGCCAATTTAACATCATTTGTCCCCTCATGGGCAATTTGTAGTGAATCCCACATGGCCTTAGCAGTAGGACAATGGGATACACGATAGTATCCATCTACACCTAATGAGGAGATAAGGATGTTTTTGGCTTTCCAATCATAATTGTATTTCTTTTCATCATCATCGGTCCACTGTGCTTCGGGCTTAGGCACAACTTCGTTGTTCTCATTGGTCATGGTTATTTGAATTGGACCATTGAGAATAACATTCCATATTTTTCTATCTATGGAATTTCTGTGCACCCGCATACAGTCTTTCCAATAACTATAATTTTCACCATTGAAAACGGGAGCTCTATTGTAAGCCCCTTTAGGTTCGTTAGCCATTTTCTATCAACGTTGTATTTTGAAGCACGGAGTGAACCGGAGCTCCTGATACCACTTGTTAGACTATGGCACGGATCTAGAAGGGGGGGGGGTTGAATAGATCCCAATTAAAAACTTGAGTCGGCGCTACCAATTTGAAAGAAAATTGGTTTTGAAAATTTGTTTTAAATGCGGAAGCAGCCGAGGAAAATTTTAGTCTAAAACGAACCGTTATTGGAAAACCGGATATGCGTTAAGCTAATGGAGTAGAGATAAAATGAAATACTAATTACTACACTATTTGCACACTCAATTGATATATTTCACTAACTAGCAAGCCTAGTTCCAATGATACAAAATACCAAATTAAACTGAATGTAAACTTAAGACAACTTTGGCTTATGCAAATTCACAAACACTTGGTGTGCATACACTCCAAGAGATATTTGAGTTGAGTAAGTAGTTCAATTTTATCTAGTACAATAGACTATTGTACTTTGTATTCAAACAGCAGTTTTAGTTTCTTACTCAACTTATATCAAAGTTTGGTAAAATTGCTTAAACTAAAATCACTTAATTTTTAAGCTGAAAATCAGATTATGCAGAAAATTAAAGAAGACAGAGATTTGATGAGGCAGTTCCCCCGCCGTCCTCGCTTCGGGGTACGTCTGCCCTCAATTCTAAAACTAGAATTGAGATGATTAATTAGATATCACCTGTGAAATTTAATCGTTTATACAAGGATTGCAAAGCATGTAAACAACAGAACTTCCAATGTGTTGAACGATGCTTCCTATCCTTGCTCCTTGATTCAAGAAGAATCAAGACCTTCGATCGTTGATGCTAGACCTCCGATTCCAGCCCCTTTGTTGAAGAATCTTCCGTTCTTCAAACCCTCGGCCCGACTGATCTCAAACACAACGAGTCGAACCCGAATCCTTCACTTCAATGCCACCGAATCCGCTACTAGACTGATGAAGACTTTCCTCTTCTCAATCACCTTCGCTCGGCTGAATATTGAAGAACGATTCGTCCAAAAACCCCCAAACACAAACCCGTATTGGAGGACAAAACCCTAACGGTTTTATTCAAGAAAGAACCTGCCACAAGATTCAACCCGAACTGGATTCTTCGATCACAGCTTCGAACCTTATCACCTTTGCTCGATCACGAACCACATCAAAAGTAATTGTTTGCAGATGATGAGTTATGAAATGTTGAAGATGAAGATGATGAGTCTTGGACACCTTTTTCACACTTTCTTGTTTCCTTGAACACTTGAACTCAATTAGCAAAATGTTAGTTGATACAAGTGTTTTGACTTGTATATATAGTAACTGACAAAACCAATCAAACATAACAGAATTTCAAACAGTGGAAATAACTCAGAAAATTGAGTTTACGCGCGAGCGGTCGACCATAGGTCGGCGTGTGCTGAGCCGTGAGCTTTGAGCTGACCCTTATGGTCGACTCAAAGCTTCCATGAGCTGACCTGTGGTTGACTCAAAGCATCATGCGCTGACCCGTGAGCTTTGAGCTGACCCTTATGGTCGACTCAAAGCTTCCATGAGCTGACCTGTGGTTGACTCAAAGCATCATGCGCTGACCCGTGAGCTTTGAGCTGACCCTTATGGTCGACTCAAAGGTTCCATGAGCTGACCTGTGGTTGACTCAAAGCATCATGCGCTGACCCGTGAGCTTTGAGCTGACCCTTATGGTCGACTCAAAGGTTCCATGAGCTGACCTGTGGTTGACTCAAAGCATGCAAGCCTGCAAAAATTCGTATTTTGTGATTTTCATGCATTTCGTCATGATCACACTTTGTCCACATATGTTTTTAAGAATTATAACAGATTTAGATAAGCATAGGAAAGGATATGATAGGTGATGTGTTGCATTTGTTTGTAGACATGCATGGTGGTCATTTGTCATCATCGAAACTTGCGATCGTATGTTGTCTGACACTTTGCCCTTACAGGTATTGTGTGGAAACTTGGCCTTTTTTCCTTCCTTTGGAAGATGTCTTGGATCAAGGATCCATGCTTGTGATAAGTGGGTTGAGTGTTCTCCAAAGAATGACTTGAAAAATGAAAAGCAAAAGCAAAACAATACTAACTTCTAACTCATTAACAACTAACTTTTAATTTCAAGCCATTTACTTTAATGCCATTTAATTTTAGCCTTTATTCATTTGCCATTATTCTTACCATTCTAATTGTTTATGTTAATGCAATTTTCACTTTGTCCATTTGGACCATATGGTGTGATATATCTTGTTTGTGTATACTTTGCTTGTTTGTGTGGTCTTCGACCATTAATGTACATAATAACAACAAAAACCCTAAAAAACCTTTGTGTGGACTGTTAGCTTGATCTTGGACAAATGGACTTAGAACTTAGGCAACATTCCTATGCTAAAGGACTTGGCCAATGCCAACTTTTTGTGAAACCAAGTGCTTGCAATTTGATACTTCATCTGATACATCATTCAAGATCCCTTTGAGTTTATCTGCAACATGATCATTGTGAAGCTGTTATTTTGAACTTGTGACTTGTGGAGTTCATCTATTACATGCGCTAATCTGAAGAAAATCATGGAGTGGCTAAGCTTGGATGTGGCTATCTTTATTTGATGCCTTTCTCTTCAAGATAATATAATTGTGAATTTGTGTGTTGCTTGATTCTAAATGTTCAAGGGAATTTTGGGTTTCTATTGACATTCTTGTCTATTGGATTGCTACCCATTGGTCAGATCTTTTCAACTCTTAACTTTTAATTTTGTGCATTGGATTAGTCTCTTCATCTTCTCCCCATTTCTTTAATTTCAAAATCTCTCCCTCCCTTTTCAAAATCTTCTTTGATTGAACTTATTTTTCTCTAAACTTTGACCACTTTGTAAAAAGATAGAAACTTTGGCCTTATGCCATTGCATTTTCAAACTTCTTCTCTTAAATCAAAGTTGTAAATAAACTTAATTATACTTGACTTAAATTTTCAGAAAAGACAAAAAAGAACTAACTCATTCAAGCCATTTTAGGCCTTTGTGCCTTTCAAACTTAATTTTTGTTAAAAGAAATGCATCATTTTTGAAATTTGTATCACGAACTACGAGGTTTTGATCCCTCATTTTTATGTTGGTACGTAGGCACAAGTCCGAAGGTCTTGTCAAACACAAAAATATAATTAATGAACTCTTTTCTCATCCCCCCATTCTATTTGTTTGTAAACATCAGTTTGCACCAAATACATATGCACACAAAAAGGGCTCCCTAGGAGTACCTAGGACACTTTGGGTGCTAACACCTTCCCTCCGTGTAACCAGCCTTACCTGTAATCTCTGACATTTTATGAGTTTTGATTTGAAAACTTCTTACTTCTGGGTTTTGTTCGTAATTTTTCGCTTTTCCCTTGGAAACAATAAAAGTGCGGTGGCGACTCTTGTTATTTGATGTCTAGCTTATCCATAGCTTAATGATCATGAATTTACCGCTACAACTTATACACCATTTCCAAAAGGGTGAAAAGGGAGATGGTCTCGAGCGTTCGATTCCTGTCCTTAATTACTTGGATAAGAGTAGCCTTACTCGGCCATTCGGGAAGTTGTTATCTGTTAAGAAACTTCTAACCCCCCGCCACATCCAAATTATTTTCATAAGCCAGCTTCAAACACTTAATCCAACGTCAAGTCGTCCCCTTTTTTTCGAATGTTAAGACACTGCTGTAGAGCTCAATGTTCAAACATTTATCTTCCATATTAAAACACATTAATTACCAGAATTAGGTCATTTCTCTTATAGAAGAAAAAGATTGATTGGGTACCGACCTTCTCTTTCCCAATTATTTGGATATTGCAGTAGAGCTTCCTGTCAAAATAATCGTCTTCCGTTAATGAACTTTGACCTAATTTGACACACATTTTTATAAATAAACTTTTGGATGAAAAGAGAGTGATTGGGCTTAGGCCTCTTCCTTTTTGAGCATTTGAGCACTGTAGTAGAGCTCCTTATTTGGACGTCTGTCTCTGCTTAAAGTCAACTTAACCAATCTAACTTGTTCTCCGCCCGTGCGCGACCCCAAAAACATTTTTTAGAAAAAAGTATGCTACATCCATTTTGAAGCGAAACAAACAAAGACTTTAGCCTCCAAGAGCGAGAAACAAGTAAAGGTTTAACCGCTCAAATGCAATATAAGCATCACTCTTTAAAAGAAATTAATCCAGTAGTTCTCTTTTAGCAGAACTACGTAGTCTTGAGTTCTTCATAGCACCTGAAGATATGTAGGAACATGATTGTGAAATCTTGTAAGGCATATTATTATTAAAAAAACCCTAAGTCTTTCCTTTCTTTCTCTTTCATCACTCGATAAGTAGAAGATCACAAACGATATCACGCCAAGACTCTAACACGAAACTAGCTAAATGGGTCCCATTGGGTACAACGGGTGTGAGGGGTGTTAATACATTCCTCTTGCATAACCGACTTTCGAACCCGAATTTGGTTGCGAAGACCATTTTATCTTTGTTTTAAGGGACTTATAGATATTTTCCCTTCATCTTTTGGAATAAATAAAGTTTTGTGGTGACTCTGTTTTGTTTATATTTCGAATGTTCCTTGCGCTCGGGTATTATTCCTGCATAACACAAAGAAACATCAATCTTCCCATTTGGTTGTTTTTTAAGCAAAGCACATATTTAACCACTTCTTCAAGATTACACCATAACTAGTGCTCAAATATTATCAAATAAGTGTGACATTTTCTTTTTCTCCCCACTCTTTTCCTCAAAAGATACAAAGGACATAGACATGACCATAAACAAAACAACAAGGCTCATGATCCAAAACAAAATCTTGACAGGACCATAAACAAATAAGACTGGCACATATCTTCATCCAGAAGAGCTCAAGAAGGGAACAAGTACCATAAAACAAGAACACAAGACCACAATCATCAAAGGAACACCAAGATAGCAATAGCAATAATAACTGGTTGAGGTGAGAAAGCTCCAACAATTCTCCATAAAAAACTGATCATAATCTTCACTATGAAGCTCCATAATTTCATTATACTTCAGTACTTCAACATAGCTTTCTTCTTCAGCTACACTTGCAGTTTCCTATTCTTCCTTGGCCATAATCTTGTCAATAAAGGTAGCCTTGATTTTGCCCAAATAATCATCAATAATTAGAAGTTACAGCTTCACACACTTTCCTCTATCATACACTTGTCTATACTGCTTGCAACCTTCAACATTACACTTAGTAGTAATGTTCATAATAAATTCCTTGATCAGCTTTTCAAAGCAATGACCAATAACTTTTTTATATTCCATGATATCTTTACAATCAAAAGCTTTTATACTTAACTCTCTTTCACAAACAATTCTTCTTTGGAAGACATACTTCCACTTCTGAAAATTTGTTCCAAGATGGAATAACACATTATCCATGTGAGCAGAGGTGAGATCCACATGAAATCTCTTTCCTCCAACCTTTCTCCTTAAGGTGGAAAAAATGTCTTGGACCTTTTCCTCAACATTTTTCTCATATTCACTTGTTTGAACAAGCATGTCGTTCACTTCATCAATAACAGGGCCAACCTGTTCATCCTTCCACTGAGTTGGAAACTTAATCACTAACATGTCACACATGTTTCCTGGTATATCCTGGTTGACATCTTTATTACCCTTTTTTATGACATCATTGATCATTTGGTTGTTACACAACTGTTGAGTGCAACTTCTATATACATATGTATCTTGAGAACCAGGAAGGAAGCTTACATCTTCTATAATGCTTAACTCAAAGTCAGACTGTATCTGATGAACAATATGATCCACCATGTTGTCTAATATGCCCTCAATACACATGAGAGCTCTCTCAACATTCTCATTGTCTTTAAAATTGACTTCCTCTATCAGTTGAACATCCTTTTCAAAGGTCAAAGCTTCTTTTGATAACATCCTATCGAGGGATCGATACTTCCACTTCAACACAATATCCTAAAAAATGAGACACATGTTACAAAGACCAACATCCTTAGTAACACATTCATTGACTGATTCAGACCCATCATGCGCTTCACTGTTCATAGGGATAAAACCTTCATAAGTACTGATAGAGTTATTAACACCATTATCGATGTTGTTACCCATATTATTCTCCCTGATGTTCCTCGTCATGTTGGAAAAAGGAAAGTCTCCAACTTCCATATTCAAGTACCTATTAAGAGAGGCACTTTCTGCATTCATCTGATGGAGTTTGAACATCATAATAGATTCCGTTCTTGGTATCAATGTGATGTCTCCAAGATGGTTAAAACTTTCATCATCACAAAGACTTCCATGTTACTCAGTAGATAACATAGTGTTTTCTAACAAGATAGTAACAACTTGCTCCATATCAAGACACATGGGATCACGGTCTTCATCGTTAAGGGGACTCATATCATATACATACACCAGAAGTAAGCTTTATTATTACTTATCATATCTTCACACGATGTCTCCACACATTTTATTGATCATGGTTATTAACAACATCATCATTAGATACAACAATATCGATCTCAACATCTTCATGATCATCATTCTCCTTATGTATTTGAGACTATGTCAACATGTCGGACAAGATGTCTGACACATTGTTATCATCATTCTAAATTCCCAAATTGGTTTCCTGGGTCTCTTCACCAAAAGATATCTGAATGAGATGATGATTCTTCATAGTCTCATTCGTAAGAGGTACATTAATCACAATTCCACCAGCACCTAAATTTAATTTTTCAAATTATGGAATATTATGAAGAGCAATATTTGGAATGAATTTCTTTGCGAATAGCATGTGGATGGAATTTAAGATATTAAGAGTAACTCCAATTCAAATTTTACCATACACACTATCATGTTTTTGGTTAAACAAAACTCCATACATATGAGACGAAATGTCATAATTCCTTTTCTTCTTCAACTTTTTCTTTTGAACCACTATTGGATGTTCAATGTTGGGAGGACCTCTAGCCTGACCACCAACCTTCCTTTCAATTAAAACTCCTTGCTTGAGTCTCATAAAATCCATATGTGGTAAATCAGAAGTACGAGTAATATGTTGGATCATCTTGAATGACATATTGGTTTTCTTCTCCTGATGGGAAACTTCATAACTACTTCCTTCTTAAAAATTGAGATCAGTACAAATGTGACATCAACTTTGAATCTTTTTGATGACTGAACTATGGGCTTCAACAATATGCTCTATAGTGGCAACCGCCACCTTCATCTTTACAAACTTCTTTCTCTTATGATTATCACAAGGGGAAGAAAAGTATCTTTCTACAATCATCTCCTTAATGCAACTAAGAACACAATCTTCATAATAAAACTCCTTGTGGGAGAACCAAGCAAGAAGGATATTAGGCTTGCCAACCAAACTTGCTGATGTTGCATTTGAAAATTCTCATTCCATTAAGGATACAAAAATTGATGGTGTGGTTGACTACCAGACAACTTACAATAGTACAAGGAAATGGAATGGACCTACTTAACGAGTTGGTAATCATGTTTGACCGATGCTGAGACATGTTACCTGACACGTTGTATTCTGATTTCAGACTAGGCACAATGCACTATTGTTTCCCTGATTATTTTCACCTTCTTCATTATTCATGACATTAGAGATTATTCTTTTGCTCCATCGGAAAACTTGACCATTAAGCTTTAATATGACCAAAGTCTTTGGAATTAATATGTTGTATCCCTTTCCACCTGTATGAATAGTTGAGCTTTTGCCTTTCACCATCATTCTTTTTGTGTTGAATGTTCTTGGCATTGATACAAACATTATTCTCAGATATCTTTTCAATTTTACTCAAGATTTTACTAAATCTATTATTGAGCTTGAGATATTCTTCAGAATTACAGTCTACTTGAACATCACAACCTTCATAATTATCAACAATCTTTGGAGGATTCTTAGCACCATGACAAACCTTTGGTTGATAAGCAGATCCTCCTTCAATGAATCTCTCCATCTTGAATTGAATAATATCTTCTTGGAGCTCACCCGGAAAGAACATGATGCCTGCTCTGAAGCCAATTAAAATTATGTTCCTTAGGGGACAGGTGATGAACGCGATGCCCTAGATAACTGGTTCGAAAAGTTAAACCAGTATGATAAAAATAAATAATCTCTTAGCTTTTACAAGATGATGTAGCAGAAAAGGAATAAAAAGAACACCAAAGATTGGTAACCAGGTTCGGTTCAAACAACACCATCTTCTAGAGGACACTCTACAAAAGAAAGGAAATTCACTAATAGTAGTCTAGTACACCTAGTATTACAAGCAACAACAAGCTCATGTTGTTCAATGAATCTTCCTAACATTACCCAATCATTTTCTATTTAGGGACTCCCCCTAAATATGAGAATCTATTCACATTCTTCTCAAGCACACAATCCCTGATTGGTGTTTACAACTCATTAACAACTTCGAATATTACAACTCAACTATGACAATCAATTATGCCAATTTACTAAACACAGTGGTGTACACAAATATGTTGAACCTGCAACTCAACTAGACAAACCTACAACTATGTCAAGCTACTGAAACATAGTGTGGTGTATATAAAATAATAACAAGGACTTTAACAAACCCCCACTCTCATGTGATCTTCAATGAATATTATTTGCTTTTCAATGTAGGTTTTGAGCTCTTTATATAGCAAAAGTATTCTGGGCTTTTCTCCTTAGATATTTGCTTTAATTTTGTCTAGAATCTTTGCACAATCTAATGGATAAGATTTGTGCCATAAATATCTTCAACAGAAAGATATGATTTAGTTTGTTTCAAATTCAAATTTAAATCACATTTAAATCTGATTTGATCTTCACAGTTGTCCAACAAGTCATATAATCATATTACTAAATAAGAGAGAGAGATGAGAAAGAGAGAGTAGAGTTAAAAAAAGAAAGAGAAAAAATGAGAAAAGAGACGAAAAGAAAATAGTTAGCGTGGAATAAAAAAAATGAAACTCCATATTGTGCTTAGATGTCAAACCATTGTTTAAAGAAGAAATATGAGTGTAAAGTACCGTTTAAGAAGTTGGTATAGATGTTTACAAAACTACATGTCAACATTTGTTGTAGTCTTAAACAAATGTCAACTTATGACAAAAATTTGAAGGATTTTTTTGACAAGAAAGAGAGAGCTACATGACGATGACGATGTGGTGTGGCATTAAATGAATAATGAAATGCCCTGATCCAATGAAAGCTCACCAAAACAAAAAGATCTAGTTAGTTGTACACTTCCTTGTACACTTGTGATGATAAGTGTGGGAAATTCACTATGTGACTTGGAGGCAGTATCAAATTAGTGCCGCTCTCAATGACGAAGAAATTTAATTGTGAGGATGTCAAACCTACAAGATACCTAAGCTATATCCCAGCACTAATAATGAATGCTTTTAAATCATCAATGCTAAATCAATATTATAAGAGTTTGAGCCATGTTATATATAGACATTGATGAAAATACGCAAATGATAAATGAACAAGTGTAACTAACCTATGGAAATAATTAATAAATGCAATTCATAGAGGAAAATGAGACAGATATCTAAGCTAAAACACTCACAGGGCAGCTCTCCTTTGGCAAGTGAATTTCTATAGCATTAAGTCAAATGAAATATCAGCATATCACCTGCCAATAGAGAAATGCCCTTTGACTGATTTGCTTATTAAAATATACACATTACTTCCTCTCACTCTTGCTCTCTCTAATGTATCTTGTTTTCATATCAGTGTATGACATTCACAACAAATTATATAGGCTAATACTCAATGGTTTTATGCTTTGGATATACTTCTTTTGAATGCTACTATTTCCCCTTATTCTAAACTATGGCATATACTTATTGGAAATTGATATCATATATAGTTTCAAAATGTTTTTTTTTCCAATAAGATTCTCTCTTAATGTTCAAGCTAAGCCTTTGGAAATTGAATCCCAATATGCTCCACTACCCGATGTTGTTGAGTGGCCACATCACAATAAGTTCCATTACTATAAGCAAACTAAACTATGTTTTCTCTCTCTTTTGTATGACTTTGTTTCAAATTAAAGTAGAATCAAATTTCCTCCTCACTCTTTGCCTCAGTCTTTCAAAGTTAGATTCATTCTCTCTAAAGCAGAAAAGGATCTGATATGGGAAGATGGACCATTT
The DNA here is from genome assembly GCF_024323335.1 of Lathyrus oleraceus. Lineage (NCBI taxonomy): Eukaryota > Viridiplantae > Streptophyta > Magnoliopsida > Fabales > Fabaceae > Lathyrus > Lathyrus oleraceus. Next base: position 273,437,302 of record NC_066579.1, on the reverse strand, counting down.
AATGAGCATATATCTAAAGCTTGTCAAAGAAAAAAAAGTGTTTTGGATATCCATGGCATAACTCTCAATAATATGGCAATGTTTCACAATTTTGTTTATTCTATCTTTACTGCAAAAGTTTTCTAATGTATCATAGATACCAATAGCATGCACGAGCATTTAGTTAATTTGAGAAGTCTATGAATAACCAAAGAAACAATAGGGAACCTCTCTTTGACAAGTAAAAAGTTTGTATATGAATTTCTAAAGTCTTACTTTGTGGCCGCTTGTGCTTGATCTCTACTAACACTTAAAAACAAATTTTATGCTTCACGTTGATGGTGTCACTAACTAAAGAGGATAAAGATTACAGAACCAGGATTAAAAACAAGATAGAGCTGCATGTAAAAATATGATTAACATGAGGCAAACACGGGGTGCTATGACCATCCACGAAGGAGTGTTTATGAAGGGAAACCGCGATATAAACGCAATAATTTTTTTCTTAAGTCGATTTTTATGAATGAGCATGATCAGTAATATAAATAGTTATCTCTTATGACAATTAAAATCTTTGATGCAGAATTCGATGAAGATTACAAATTTTGAACGACAAACAACGAACAATGATCAATAATATAAAGGGTTATCTCTCCGGTGCACTCGAACAAAGTGCCTTCAACCTCAATACTAGCCGATATCAATGAAGACTTGATATATATATATATATATATATATATATATATATATATATATATATATATATATATATATATATATATATATATATATATATATATATATATATATATATATATATATATATATATATATATATATATATATATATATATATATATATATATATATATATATATATATATATAAAGGTCAACATAAGGATTCTATTTATAGAACCATTTGTGTGGGCTGCAAGTTGAAAAAGACCACTTAAATGCATCATATCTTATGGTCTACTGTTTTTCACTTAAGTGCATGGTACCTTATCGTATTCCCTAGCATAGTACTTTATGAGGTTCTACAATTTATTTAATCGCATCGTACTTTATGGTGTTACGTAATTCTCTTAAGTACAATGTATCTTACGGTGTTCCTTATTTTACTTTAAAGTGTGATCTTGTAGGTTCTCGTGACATTAAAAATTATACTAAACTATACATTTAATATAATAAACAATGAGTGGTATCTAAAACACATTAGTGCTACCCAAGTCACGAAAATCTCATGTAATCTGACAAAATATTTTCGTGATAATGATTTTGTGTATAATTACCCTTTTTCCCTCCTTTCTATATTGAACACAAGGCATAGATCGTGTGTCACCGTTGTACAAATCAATATTGATCACTTAGATATGTATTCTGCTACGCATGATGGGTAAATTTCATCTAAGTCACGCATGTCCCTTAGCATGATTTGTGAAGTACCAATCACTCATCTTTATGGTCAGCGTATTATGAATAACACTTTATTATAAATGAAGTAATTGACTCTACATCTAGGATCCATCATGGTTGAGGCCGAAGGGTGATATACACCATTATCATCATGAGAATAAGTTATGACATTTGTATAACATTTTATGTTGCATTCTCATGATGGTTCAATCTAGTATAAATATTACTCATAACATCCACGCCTATTTAAAGACTTGACAACTCTTTATCCATGATCCATGAGATATGATCATTAGCTTATCCACATAATAGTCTCAATGTTTTAATATTATCCCACTTCACAATAAAGCTTAACTATGGATACTTTAAGATCGTGTTCTTATATATAATGAGACCTCATGATTAAGTCACACTTATTGTTTCATTAACAGACTAGGTTTTCTAGGGACTTTATTATCTTTGGAAAACAAACGCACTAAAGAAATGTCTTTTATTATTAATAAATAATTCGATACAAGTACCAAAATTATTGGCGTTTAGGGCCTACACTAACAATCTTTCACTAGCACTAGAGCCAATCAGACAAACACCTAATACCCATAGATCTAGTATGTTCGTCATGCTTCTGTTGCACAAGAGTCTTTGTTAGTGGGTGAACGACATTGTTAAGTGTTAGTACTTTGCATACGTTCACATCTCCTCTATCTATTATCTCTCAAATGAGATGATATCTCCAAAGCATGTGTTTGGATCGTTGGTGAGATCTAGTATCCTTAGCATGAGCAATAGAACCATTTTTATTACAATTGATATCAATGCGATCCACAATGCTAGGGACTATGCCAAGTTCATTATTTAACTTTTTGATCCAAACAACTTTCTTTGATGAATTTGAGGTAGAAATATACTCGACCTCGGTTGTAGAATCAACAATTGTATCTTTCTTTGAATTTTTCCAGCTCATAGCACCACCATTAAAGCAAAATACATAAAAAGACTATGATCTGAAGTCATCCTTATTTGTTTGGAAGCTAGCATCGGTGTATCCAATTACATCAAGCTTTTCCTGACTTCCATATATCAAGAATGAGTCCTTAGTCCTTCTCAAGTACTTAAGGATAATTTATACAGTAACCCGATGAGCATCATCGAGATATGACCGGTACCTACTCATTGCACTTAAAGCATGAGACATAGGGTCGAATACATAATATTGCATACATGATAGATCCTATTGCAGATGCATATGAAATCTTAATCATGTGATCCCTTTCTTCCTTTGAATAAGGAGATTGTGTTTTTGATAAACACAAGCAATGTTACATAGGTATGAATTCTTTCTTGGAATTATCCATATTAAAGCGTCTCAACACTTTTTCTATGTATGTAATATGACTAAGGCCAAACAGGTTTTATGATCTATCTCTATAAATATAAATGACTAAGGCCAAGCAGGTTTTCTAATATATATATATATATATATATATATATATATATATATATATATATATATATATATATATATATATATATATATATATATATATATATATATATATATATATATATATATATATATAGCCTGTTTCACCCAGGTCCTTCACAGAAAAGGTTTTCCATAGCCAAATCTTCACTTACTGCAAGGTAGAGACATCATTTTCAATGTGTAATATATCATCTACAAATAATATCAAAAAAAAGATCATGTTTCCATTAACCTTCTTGTAGACACAAGATTCATGTTTACTTTTAATGTGTTTCTATATGACATTGTTGTCTGTTGGACTGCATCCCATTTTGTCAGATCTTTGCAACTCTTAACTTTTAATTTTTTGTCTAGGATAGTCCCTTCATCTCCTCCCACTTCTTAAATTTCAAAATTTCTCCCTCTTTCAAAAACATTCTTTACTTGTGATTTCGAACTTAGACATATTTTAATGATTAGAAACCTTAGCCTTAGGCCATTGAATTTTCAAATATTTTCCTTAATCAAACTTGTAAATGAATTTAACCATACTGAGTTCAATTTTAAAAAATACAAAAAGAACTAACAACCCATTCAAATCTTTGGCCTTTTGTGCCCTTTCACTTAAACTTTTGTTAAAAGCAATTCACCAACTTCTTTAAAAAATTTACCATGCACTACGGGGTTTTGATCCCTCATTTTTATGTTGGTACGTAGGCATAAGACCGAAGGTCTTGTCAAACACAAAAATATAATCAATGAATTCTTTTCTCATATCATCACTCTATATTTTACCAAACATCATTTAGACCAAAAAAACATATGCACACAAAAAAGGGCTTTCTAGGAGTACCTATGACACTTTGGGTGCTAACACCTTCCCTCTGTGTAATCAACCCCCTTACCTGTAATCTCTGGAATTTTATTAGTTTTGATTTGAAAACTTCTTATCTTTTGGTTTTATTCGTAGTTTTCTCTTTTCCTTTGGAAATAATAAAAGTGCGGTGGCGACTCTGGTTTTATTGACGTCAAGTTTACCCATAGCTTGATGGTCATGAATTTACCGCTACAAAAATTAAGTGGCGACTCTGCTGGGGAGTAGTCTTTAGTGGGTTTAGCCTACTTTTTTGTGTATATATTTGTATATTTGATGTTTGCTTGTATAAATTGATGTGTGATATACTCTGTCTGTTGTGCTTCGTGATCTCTGTGTGGTGAGATAAGTTCTAACTCGAACTTGAGTGCAATTAAGATAGGAGGATGGTATAGTCATGTTCAACTCGTGTAGAGTAGTCCTTAACGAGATTGCTTGAGACCCATCTACTCAGTGGAGACCTCTTTAGAGTTACTGATGTCACACAAGTAATTCGTGGATAGGCATTACTTTCTCTAATTTGGGGGTCCGAGAAACTGAGGAGCATAGAACATTTAACCCAACTTGGCCTATTTAGGACGTAGTACGGAGACTGTTCAAGTGTAGACTTGATAATAGTTGTTACGCGATACTACACTCAGACGAGTTCCTCTTGAGAGTAATATGGGTTGATGAGTCAGTCATCCTAACCTATAGTATCCGATAGATGGGATCAGGACTCTGGGAACTTTTTAGAACATGCTCTACAGGTTTTTATCTATAGTACACTCCTTTGGGATGGTTCTTAACCCGACTACATGCTCGTGACTCATAACAAACCCTTTGATTCTTGGTTGATCCGATCAGTCTCATCAATATCAATGGAACTTAGGTGTTGATAAGGTGAAAACCATAACCCACCAAAATGGATGATTTATCTTGATGATAACTTGATCCATCCTTTGACATTTATTTGTGTTTGCCTTGTGTGTGATCCCTTGTGTGTGATTGTTGCATTCATGCATACATGTGCATCATAACGTTCATCATAGAAAAATATATTTCAAGGAAACTAAGGTCTTGTTTGCATATATTTTTAGACCATGGATTGTGGACACAGGAACACTAAGAAGTATAGTTTCAGATGTTCTGATTTGAATGAGCTAAGGAAGTTGTCATCCTTCGTATTAGATCCAATGGACTTCAAGCAGCATCGTAGGAAGCTTTTGTCCATATTATCTACTGATGTGGTTGAAGTACTTTTGAGTGTTTTGATTCAGTTCTATGAATCTCTCTACCGGTGCTTCACTTTTCATGATTATCAACTTATGTCCATGTTGGAAGAGTATTCCCATCTCTTGGGTATGCCCGTATCTGGAAAGGTACCTTTCAATGGATTGGATGAGATTTCCAAATCTCATTTCATAGCCGAAGCTCTTCATTCGAAGAAATCTGAGATTGATGCTCAATTGGTGAAGAAAGTAGGTATTCTTGGGTTGACTTCTCAGTTCCTCATTGGTAGAGCTACTATTTTTGCTCAAGTTGGTAGCATGGATGATTTTGAAGATATCTTTATATTGATCATCTATGGTCTAGCATTGTTCCCTAACATTGACGGTTTTATTGACGTTAACACCATTAGAATCTTCTTAATCGGGAATCCTGTTCTGACTTTGTTGGGTGACATGTACTTCTCTCTGCATTTGAGGAATTCTAAAGGTGGTGGGACTATTGTGTGATGTGTTCCTCTTCTATACAAGTGGTTTATTTTGCACTTGCCTCAGACGCCTATTTTCTCGGAGAACCGATAACGTATACGATGGTCCTAGAGACTTATATCTCTCACGAATGATGATATTGTTTGGTATGATTCTGCATTGGGTAGCTTGGACATTATTGACAGATGTGGTGAGTTCTCTAACGTGCCTCTAACTGGTACGCAAGAAGGAATCAATTATAACCCTTCTTTGGCTCGTCGTCAACTCGGGTTCCCCTTGAGAGATAAGCCTAATAAAATTCAGTTAGAGGGTCTATTCTATCAAGAGGGTAAAGATCCCCAACATTTGAAGAATATAATGGTGTGTGCTTGGCACAATGTGCATAGGAAAGGAAGATTCGAGCTTGGTCTATGCAATGTAGCTTTAGAAGCTTACACTGTTTAGGTGAAGAAGATAGCTTTGGAGCTCAAGATGTCGTATGCCTATGAGATATCTATGTCTATGGTTATGGCAGAGCCATCAACTCTCCCTAACCAATATGTAGAGGAGTTGGAAGACGCGCTTGCCAAGATGAAGCAAGAAAGAGACTTATGGGAAGAGCGGTTCCACGCTTTAAACCCAAATCATGAGAAGTTGCAGCTTGAGTCAAAAGATAAAGATGCACTGATTGAGATTCTGGAGGAGCGTGCAGTGAAGAGACAGAGAGAGCTAGAGGGATTATTTTCCTCTAGTATGCCTCAGTCTTCTGGTGCTTGAAAAAAATATTGTTGATCAGCTTGTCCTTGAGAAGGCTCAGATGAAGACATCCTTTGAGTCAGAGATTCGACGCATCTGAAGGAAATACACTCCCTTAGCCAGATCATCTGATGCAGTTGCTAGGGATCCTTAGGATGATAGTTTCCTTTTCTCTTGTATTTATATTTTGGTTTCTGAAATTGTACTCGGTGTAATCCTTCCAAATTTTATGAATAAAAAGAGATGTTATGGTCAATTTAATTAGTATTATTGTTGATTATTGTTATATTTGCAAATAAGACTTCACATGTTCCTTGAAATTAAAAAAAACATTGCATTTCACGCATCTTTTGCATAACAGGTTTCCTTTGCCAGGTGTCTGATCAGTTCTTCTTCCATGTATCAGCCATGTTGGCTCATCACTACAATACCCAAGTTAATCGACTAAGAAGAATGGAGCATCTAGAGCAAGAAAATGGAGAGTTAAAGGACGAGTTCTCTAGACATACGACACTGATGGAATCTGTAATAGCTTTTCAGAACCAACCGTCTTTGTCTCTTGCAACTCCTCCTCCTCAGAGGAGTGCCATTTCAGAGATTGCTTAATCGTTTGTACTTGTCATTACTAGCAAATTTGCTCCTGCTATGCCTGCTGGTTTCTCTTGGGGAATGCCACCAAATTTTGTGCCTGAAGGGTACGCGCCTACATTTGCTTCTCTGCCGACATCTAGCCTGGTCTTGTTTGTGCCTCCTCCTATTGTTCATACTTTCCCTCGTGTCGAGGAAACCATTTACCACTCTGAGTCGTCTAAAGGTCCAGATGTTTATGAGAAGATGGATGAGATGAAGGATCAATTTCTTAAGTTGAGCAAGGAATTGAAGACCCTGAGAGGGAAGAATTTATTTGGAAAAAGTGCTACTGAATTGTGTTTAGTTCCGAACGTCAGAATTCCTGTCAAATTCAAGGTCCTACACTTTGAAAAGTACAAGGGGAATACTTGTCCGTTGAGTCATCTTGTTATGTATGCTATAAAGATGTCTACTCAAACTAATAATAATCAGTTGCTTATTCACTACTTCCAAGACAGTCTGACCGGAGCTGCGCTTAGATGGTATATCGGTCTGGACAGTGCTAGTGTTCGTACTTTCAATGACTTGGGCATTTGTCAAGCAGTATAAGTACAATGTTGATATGGCGCCAGATAGAGAGCAATTAAGGTCAATGTCTCCGAAGGACAAAGATACATTTAAAGAATATGCTCAAAGATGGATAGAGTTAGTTGCCCATATTAGTCCGCCTTTGGAAGAAAAAGAGATGACCAAGATTTTCTTAAAAACGCTGAGTTCATTCTATAGCGGTAAATTCGTGACCATCAAGCTATGGATAAACTTGACGTCAATAAAACCATAGTTGCCACCGCGCTTTTGTTATTTCGAAAGGAAAAGCAAAAAACTACGAACAAAACCTAAGGATAAGAAGTTTTCAAATCAAAACTTATAAAATGCCAGAGATTATATGTAAGCGGGTTGGTTACACAAAGGGAAGGTCTTAGCACCCAAAGTGTCATAGGTACTCCTAGGGAGCCCTTTTTGTGTGCATATGTTTTTGGGTATAAATGATGTTTGAGAAAATATAGAGTGTGGGGATGAGAAAACAATTCATTGATTATATTTTTGTGTTTGACAAGACCTTCGGTCTTATGCCTACGTACCATCATAAAAATGAGGGATCAAAACTCCGTAGTTCATGGTAAAAATTTCGAAGAAGTTGGTGAATTAATTTTAACAAAAAGTTTAAGTAAAAGGGCATAAAAAGCCAAATATTTGAATGGGGTTGTTAGTTCTTTTTGTCTTTTGAAATTTAAGTCAATATGGTTAATTTTATTTACAAATTTGATTTAGGAAAAGTTTAAAAATTTAGTGGCAGAAGGCCAAAGTTTCTAATAATTAAAACATGTATAAGTTTGAAATCACAAGAAAAAAAGTTTTTTAAAAGAGAGAGAGATTTTTGAAATTAAAGAAGTGTAAGGAGATGAAGGGACTATCTTGAGCAAAAATTAAAATTTAAGAGTTGAAAGGATCTGACCAATGGGATGCAATCTATCAGACAAGAATGTCATATAGAAACCCATTTTCCTTTGGGCTTTAACTAAGCAACAAGAAATAAGCAATGAGCAATATCTAGACATAAATGAAGATCAAGGAATCAAATAAACATATCCACATCTAAGCAAACATTCCAATAGCTAGCAGTCTTCGTTGTCTTCCAATGTAGCAAATGAAATATTCTTGTTCCACTCAGAACAAAACATCAAACATCAACATATGAAAATAACATTTAAGCAAAGAGACAAAGTAGTTGATGATCTAAAGAGATCCAAAGTCTTACATCAGATGAAAGTCATTGTCAAAGATAGTTCAGTCTCAGATGTTGGCATTGGCCAAGTCCTTTAGCATAGGAAAAGTTGCCTAATTCTAAGTCCAAAAGTTCAGATCAAATCCCAACAGTCCACCAAATTTTTTTTAGGGTTTTTGTTGTTATTAGGTGTTTTACGGTCCTAAGACCACAAACAAAATCAATACACAAACAAATATATACAATCACGAGATATGGCTAAAATGAGCAAAGTGAAAAGGACTGAAACATAAACAAGTTATATGAAATATAAATGGCAATCAATGATAAATGACAGAAATTTAAATTGCATAAAGTAAATGACTTGAAAGTAAAATCATAATGAATATGAGTTAGTCAATAGTTAGTCAAATGTTAGTGTTGAGTTTTAATTGATTAATTCATTCTTTGGAGAACACTCAACCATTCATTCACAAGTATGGATCCTTGAACCAAGACATCATCCATGAGAAAGGCTCCAACTTCGATAATTCAACAAGTATGCCACTAGCTCTAATGAAAGGAAAAAAGGTCAAGTCTCCATACAATACCATGAAGAATGGGAAGTTACAATCTCACTTACTAGAATGTATGCCTTGAGGGTCAAATTTATCTCTATGCTAAGCAATCATAATTGGACTTATGTAGAAGTCATAACTATTTGAGGTCGGGCAATAAAAAATATAGCTGTTAATGCATATTAGAGATTTGGTAGAAAGAACCAAACTCCTAAAACGTACCACACACTAAAAGAAAATGGGAGGGACCTATCTCAGTCATACTTGTATTGGTTCGTCTGACACAAGGTCATTGATGAATTAATTAACATTTTGACATTAGAGATTGCATTGGTCCAATAAGGGAATGGGAAAGAATAGGGATGGAGATGAATGGGGAGGGAGATATGGAAACACAAATTGATCATGCGAGGAATTTCATCTGATCAAAACCATCCATTCATTTTGGGAGATGGAATATACATTTCATTAATCCCCTAAATCCAATGGTTTTGATCCAAAAAAAATCAAATCAACCATGACCAAGGCCCAAAACAGAAAGTCAAACATCACAAGACCATAAAAATGGCTCAACATAATTTTTAAACATTTAATAAATTTAACAATGAATTAAATGCATTTTTATTTGGTCAAAACCTCAAATCCCTTCAAAATACCAAATAAATGGCCAAGGGATTTATACTAGGTCAAACAAGGTCAAAGGACCTTAGACAAAAATTTCCTGATTTTTAAAAAGTCAGAAGTATTTTTAAACAATTGAAAATATGCTCAAAAACACTTAATTCATGAAAAATACCAAAAGCAATCCAAAAAATAATTTTAGTTCAGAATATGGAAGAAACAGATATTTGATTTTTTTTGTGAAAGTCCCATATTTTTTGGATTAAAAATGAATTTATTATGAATTAAACAAAATAAAGCAATTAAATGGAAAATCTGATGGCCACGCACGCGCTATCTACGATGCACCTTAATTAAAGAATCACACGCGTAGTAATCACAAGGGAAGGCTGATATTAAAACATTTCTAATGGATCAAAAGATTGAAAGAGTACCAATGCACCACCAGAGCCCTAGCTCCGGTCTTCTTCTCTGGTGGACCTCACCGGACTGGTCAACCACCAACCTTCACCAAAATAAAAAGTGTGGACATGGTTTTAAAGGAAAAATGCTCAGGAGTTCGAATCTAACCTCAATTTCTTCCAATTCTAAGTATATTGAAAGATACATGGATTTGAATTTTGAGGATCATGAATTGGGTTACTTCGATTTGACCTCAAAGCAACTCAATCTTGTTGCCAATATTGGTAAGACTTCAGAAAGCCAAAAATCAATCAAAATATATGAGAAATGAGGGAGAATCGAAGAAGATAAGTTTCTGAAATTTCACCTTTAGGTATCTTCAAATCAGCTTGATCTCGCTTTTAATTTGGCTTGGCTTGGCTCTAGAAGCTTGTAGGAAGTGAAAATGATCAAAGATAGGCTTCGATTCTTGGAGTTTCAATCTCAAATCAGAAGGAGATTTAAAACTAGATTTCAAGTGAAATCTTCAAGTTTATACTTTAATGGAGGTGAGGGAGGCAATGGTTCAAAGCTTGGGCAAGCAGGATCCTAATTCTGATCACCAAGGTCAAGTATGTATAGGGTATCCATTGCTTTTCACACACTTCCAATTTTTGCCAATTTTAGCAACTCTTGCTTGCATGGATGCATGGGCGTGTACAAGGCCCAATTCTTGATTCCAAATGATCCAATATTCTGTGCTAATCAACCTTAAATAATGTCACATGGCCATGCATATTGGAAATGAATTTTGAACATAAATCTTACCAAATGAAGCCTTGTGAAGAAACCAGGTGCAAGTCCTTCAAATATTACCCAAATGAGGTGATCTTAGACTTTTTCATATGGTGGCGTCAAGGGGAACAACTTTCATGTTGAACACTTTTCCATTTGAATCTTGGATCACGATTAATTTTGAGGTGGAAGTTTGAGAAATCAAACATAATTGAAAATTTTCAAAGTACCAAGTCAAATATCCATTTCGTCCACCTTGAATAACTTTTTCTATGAGCTTCAAATGAAAATGGTTTATTCATAAAAGATGTATCTCTTTCAATCCTCTTTAATATAGTCACAAATTTTACCTCATTTGGATTTGGCATGAGGGAGTTATGCATTTCAGAAGTTAAGGAAAATTGCTTGTTCAATGGTAATAGGCCAAAATGACCTATAATGTTTCCTATTGGCACATGCCCTTGAAAGTTGATTTTTACATTTCTAAAAGAATAAAATTTGGAGATGACATCTTGGAATTGATCATGAAACTTGGATTGCCTTCATCGCATAAAAATTGAGCAAGTTAAGATCCTTGGAAGTTGACCTCTTAACCAGGGCACAAACAAAATGACCTATAATCTTTCACCATAAAGAATTACTTTCCAAGAAAAAACTATATCTTTATGTCAACATGAATGTTGTTTGCAATGTCATAAAGATTAGCGTTTCTCTTCGAATCATTTTCATATGACAAAAGTTGTAGGAGATAGGGTCTAGGGAACCCCAGTTTTGACCAATTGTCCTTCTCTGGTCAACCTCTTTTAACCAACTTGCAAAATTGAAGTTCTCTTGATATTTGGGACTAATGGAGGATAATATATGCATAAGATGATGTATAATGAATTATCCCTTGATATATTGGAAAAATGTTGAATAAACTTGTTGAGGAAGTCACATAAGATACCCAGATGAACCAGGGTTTTCAAGGCAAACAAGCATCAAATTCTTCATGATTTCTTAATCCAAATGATACATGAAGAACATGGGGATCCACATATGATTTCTAAAACCATTGTGAACCATCCCTTGATTGATCTCCTTGTACTAAGGGTTTCAAACCCTAGTTATGAGCTTGATGAGGCATTGGTAGATACACACACTGCCTACAAAAGAAACAAAGTTATATATACGCATATTTTTTGGTATTTTGGTTAGTTAAACAAAGAAAAACAAAGTATGATACAATCAAATGTGTTTGGTGATCTCTCCCAATGCAAACCCAATGAATGAGGGGTAAGGAGGATACCAAGGTGTGACCCCAAAGCTAATGTATATGATGAGATAGCATGAGGGATCTTAGGGTAAAAATTAGGGTCTTACAGCTGCCCCTATTTAAGGACATTCTAACTGATGATGCGAAGGTTAATATCTTCATATCAACTCTGTAGAATGGACTTAAATAACAACATCTAGAAACAAATTTTGGTCCCTAAGAGACCTCATGATGCACATGATATGTATGTAAAAATAATCTTTGTGGGGGCTATATTGCCACAAAGGAAAAGAATTCGGAGAGACCAAAAGTCCAAAGGAGTGTAATGAATTCCATAAGGAAAACTCACTGAGGAGACAAAGACTCTAGGGGATAAAAGGCTTTGCGTAGGCTAGGCGACGACTTAACTGTTGGAGACATAATGGATTTCCATGAAAATAAATCAACGGAAAGAATCGGCCTGAAGAAGGTTATTTGCAGGGATGGAGATTTCACTGAGGAAATATGCACCCAAACTCAATTGGGGAAGAATGTAATTTAACACGGGAGTAAGAGAGAGGTGTTATCTACTATCGGTTATTGGGCAAGAAGATCAATACACTCGGACAAAGGGACTTCCGTTACCGGTTAGGGTAAACATATCAAGGATGACTCACTGAGGAAAAAGAGGTGTATTCCTTACCGGTTACTGGGTAAGAATAACCTACTGGGGATTTATCCTAGGTCAAAGGACCTTAGACAAAAAAATTCATGATTTTTAAAAACTCAGAAGTATTTTTAAACAATTGAAAATATGCACAGAAACACTTAATTCATGAAAAATAACAAAAGCAATCCAAAAAATAATTTTAATTCAGAATATGGAAGAGAAAAATATTTAAATTTTTTGGTGAAAGTCCCATATTTTTTGGATTAAAAATGGATTTATTATGAATTAAACAAAATAAAGCAATTAAATGGAAAATCAGAAAAAATGAAAAACATGGGCCATCAGATCTCCCTTATTAATTGAGGAGGAAGATCTGATGGTCACGCATGCGCTATCCATGATACACCTCAGTCAAAGCATCACATGGGTGGTAATCACAAGGGAAGACCGAGATTTAAAAATTTCAAATGAATTAAAAGGTTGAGAGAGTGCCAACGCACCACCAGAGTCGTAACTCCGATCTTCTTCTCTGGTGGATCTCAAGGGACTGGTCCACCACCAACATCACCAAAATAAAAAGTGTGGATATGGTTTTAAAGGAAAAATGCTCAGGGGTTCGAATCTGGACTCAATTTTTTTCCAATTCCAAGTATATTGAAAGAAACAAGGATTTGAATTTTGAGGATCATGAACTGAGTTGCCTCGATTTGACCTCAAAGCAACTCAATCTTGTTGCTTACATTGGTAGGACTTTAGCAAACCAAAAATCAATCAAAATAGATGAGAAATGAGGGAGAATTGAAGAAGAGAAGTTTCTGAAATTTCACCTTCGGGTAGCTTTAAATCAGCTTGATCTTGCTTCTAATTTGGCTTGGCTTGACTCTAGAAGTTCGTAGGAAGTGAAAATGATCAAAGAGAGACTTGGATTCTTGGAGTTTCAATATCAAAACAGAAGGAGATTTGAAACTCGATTTCAAGTGAAATCATCAATTTTATCCTTTAATGGAGGTTAGGGAGGAAATTGTTCAAAGCTTAGGCAAGCAGTATCATCATTTTGGTCACCAAGGTCATGTATATATAGGGTATCAAGTTGCTTCTCACACACTTCCAATTTTTTCCAATTTTAGCAACTCTTGCTTGCATAGATGCATGGGCATGAACAAGGCCCAATTCATGATGCCAAATGATCCAATATTATGTGCTAATCAACCTGAAATGATGTCACATGGCCATGCATAATGGAAATGAATTTTGAACATAAATCTTACCAAATGAAGCCTTGTGAAGAAACTAGGTGCAAGTCCTTCAAATATTACCCAAATGAGGTGATCTTAGACTTTTTGGTATGGTGGCGTCAAGGGGAACAACTTTCATGTTGAACACTTTTCCATTTGAATCTTGGATCACGATTAATTTTGAGGTGGAAGTTTGAGAAATCAAACATAATTGAAAATTTTCAAATCTTGTTCAAATGAGGTGATCCTGGACATTTTGGAAAGGTGACATCAAAGGTAACAACTTTGATATTGAACACATTTTCATTTGAAGCTTGGATCATAATGAATTTTGAGGTGGAAGTTTGAGAAATCAAACATACTTGAAATATTTCGATGTACCAAGTCAAATATCCAATTCTTCCACCTTGAATAACTTTTGTTATGAGCATGAAATGAAAAAGGTTCCTTCATAAAAGAGTTAGATATTTAAATCCTCTTAAATTTGGTCACAAATATGACCTCATTTGGATTTGTCATGAGAGAGTTATGCATTTTAGAAGTTGAGAAAAATTGCTTGTTCAATGGTAATGGCCCAAAATGACCTATAATGTTTCCTCTTGGCACATGCCCTTGCAAGTTGACTTTGACATTTCTCAAAGAATTAAAAGTTGGAGAAGACATCTTGAAATTGATCATGAAACTTAGATGTACTTCATCTGATAAAAAGTGAGCAAGTTATGGTCCTTGGAAGTTAACCTCCTAACTAGGGCACAAACAAAATGACCTATAATATTTCACCATAAAAACTGACTTTCCAAGCAAAACTAGCTCTTGATGTCAAAATGAAAGTTGTTTGGAATGGAATAAAGAGTAACTTTTTTCTTGTAATCATTTTCATATGGCAAAAGTTGTAGGAGATAGGGTCTACAGAACCCCATTTTTTACCATTTGACCTTTCTCTAGTCAACCTCTTAGAAGCCAACTTGCAAACTTGAAGTTCTCTTGATCTTTGGGACTCATGGACGATCATATATGCATAAGATGATGTATAATGAAGTATCCCTTGATATTTTGGACCAAATGTTGAAGAAACTTGTTGAGGAAATCACACAAGATCCCTTGATGATTTCTTGATCCAAATGATAAATGAAGAACATGGGGATACATATATGATGTCTAAAACCATTGTGAACCATCCCTTGATTGATCTCCTTGTACTGAGTCTTTCAAACCCTAGTGGTGAGCTTGATGGGGCATTGGTAGATACACACACTACCTACAAAAGAAACAAATATATATATATATATATATATATATATATATATATATATATATATATATATATATATATATATATATATATATATATATATATATATATATATATATATATATATATATATATATATATATATATATATATATATATATATATATTGGTATTTTGGTTAGTTAAACAAAGAAAAACAAAGTATGATACAAACAAATGTGTTTGATGATCTCTCCCAATTAAAACCCAATGAATGAGGGGTAAGGAGGATACCAAGGTGTGACCCCAAAGCTAATTCATATGATGAGATAGCATGAGGGATCTTATTGTCAAAATATGGGTCTTACACAATCTATTATGAACGTATGATCTCAAGTGCCCCTAAAGATTTCACCGAGATGGTAAAATGGGGATGAGATTGGAGGAAGGAGTCCGTGAAGGACGTTTATCCAAAGATGAAGCGACGACGAGTAAGAAGTATGATGGTAGGTTCTCCAAGAAGAAGGGAGGAGAAACTAATGCAATATCAGCATGGAGGCAGAGGAGGCCTCATGTGAGGAAACATTCCCAATCCCATCAACACCAGCACCATGTATCATTAGTAATTCTAGTTTTTTCCAAGAATATTATCTAATCAAGAAACCCTCCTCAAATTCCTGATCCACTACCATGGTGGTTCAAACCTAACCTTTATTGTGCTTTTCACCAGGGAGCTCCTGGTCATGATATTAAGAACTATTATTCATTGAAGTATGAAGTTCAGAAGCTTGTCAAGAGGGGTATGGTGTCCTTCGAGGACAGAGTGCCGAATGTCAAAGCCAACTCGTTGCCTGCTCATGGTAACAATTCTGTAAACATGGTATACGGTTTTCCAGGAAATTTCAAGGTATTTAATGTGCACCATATCCGTAGGTCCTTGGTGGAGATTCACAGAGACTTATGCATGGTGAGCCATTGTGAACATAACCATGATGGTTGTGTTATTTGCAGTGTAAATCCTCGTGGTTGTGTAACTGTTAAAAGAGATATTCAAAGGTTGATGGACGATAATGTTATTCAAGTTTAACAATCAAGATATATGGGAGATGATCTGAATGTGATAGTGCCCATGTTCAAGACCCCTGAGCGGGTAGTTATTCAATATGATAACAGCTGTTGGTTCTTTGTGTTGGCATCAATTTTGGTAAAACTTAGTGTTATCACAAGTTGTCACGCGTGTTGTCTTGACATGTGAGATCAGCTTCCTGCAGGATGTTTAAATATGGTTTTGCATGATTTAGCTAAGATGTCAGACCCGATGTTAAGACATGTGTATATAAAACATTCAGTCTGAATGTTATGTACCTTAATATTGAGCTTTTCATGCAAAGTTGTGTGTGATTATGTGAAGATTGAATGTGCTATTCAAGGATTCATTTGATTTAAAACCAGATTGTTCTATTTTCCAATAAGGGATGATTAGCTGTTGTTTCTTAGAAGATACACAAGGAAAATAGAATTAGGGTTTTATGATGCCCAGGCCCATTCAAAAGCTTCTATTTAAAGGCCATGTAAAACCTGGTTTAAAGACACAAGAGACGAACGATAAAGAGAGAGAGTTTTAGGGTTTTAGCCTTGTGTGAGCTTGTGTATTGTGAGCCATTCATTCATCTTATTGATGTATGAATTGGACTGATTTTTGTGTTGTATTTTGTCCACTCTAAGCTTTTAAGTATGAGTGTGTGTTTACTTGGTTGAAGCTTTTAAGCAAGATCAAGTATGTGTCCTTGAAGTGTGTCTTCTTTCTTTTGTATTTGTTTTTATATCACTGCCGTGATTGAGGGGGAATGAGTAAGGTCTCATATCTAAGAGTTCTTAGATAGAAGTCACACGGGTAGATATTAGGTGAAAAGACTATAACTTGAAGTTGTTTATTGAGAGTCTTTGAACTAATTCTGTTTAATGGATTTCCTTCTTGGCTTGGTAGCCCCCAGACGTAGGTGAGTTTGCACCAAACTGGTTTAATAATTACTTGTGTCACTTGTTCAATTGTTTCTTTGTTTTTATCCTATTTATATTTTAGTTGTTGTTCAGATATTAGTGTCGTGACATTACCTTCGACATCTCATATCTAATACTAGAATTTCAATTGGTATCAGAGCAGTCATCCTGCTCTGGTTCTGGGTGAGATCTTGGGATGTTACTTTCTGGTACTACGGATAGAGACGGAGGATCTGTACACAGACCACCAATTCTGGATGGATCTAACTATGACTACTGGAAACCTCGAATGGTAGCCTTCTTGAAATCTTTGGATAATAAGGCTTAGAAGGTTGTTCTAACAGGCTGGGAACATCCTTTCACTTATAAGGAAGGAGAAGTTACAACTTATAAGAAACCTGAGGAAGAATGGACCAAGGAGGAGGATGAACTAGCTCTTGGAAACTCTAAAGCATTGAATGCTATATTCAATGGGGTTGATAATAACATCTTTAGACTGGTGAACAATTGTGAGGTGGCTAAAGATGCTTGGAATATTCTCAAAACCACTCATGAAGGTACCTCTAGAGTGAAGATGTCTAGATTCTAGTTGCTTACTACTAAGTTTGAGAATTTGAGGATGAAAGAAGATGAAAGTATTCATGACTTCCACATGAATATCCTTGAAATTGGTAATGCCTCAGGAGCCCTGGGTAAGAAGATGTCAGATGAAAAGCTTGTGAGGAAAATTCTCAGGTCACTTCCCAAGAGATTTTCCATGAAAGTGACAGCCATAGAAGAATCTCAAGATATCTGCAAGATGAGAGTGGATGAGCTAATTGGATCCCTCCAAACATTCGAGTTGGGAATGAGTGATGGATCTGAAAAGAAAGTCAAAAGCATAGCCTTTATGTCAAACACTAAAGAGAAAGAGGAAGACAATAGTCAAGATATTGATGAAGATCTGGCAAATGATGTAGCATTTATTGGGAGATAATTCAACAAACTTTTGAAGAGGATGGATGTAAGGTCAAAGTCTAATATCAAGAACAACTCATTTGACATCAATAGGTCCAATGATGCTGGAAGAAGAACAAAATCTAAGGAAAAATCCAAACAGGGAAAAGGAATTCAGTGCCATGAATGTGAAGGGTATGGACACATTAGAGATGAATGTGGGACCTATCTCAAGAAACAGAAGAAGAGTCTTGCTGCTACTTGGTCTGATGACAATTCTGAAAGTGAAACAGAAGAAGAGTTTTCCAATCTTGTGACTGCCTTGACTGGAAGATGGGATTCTGATGAAGACTTCAGTGATGATGAATTAACCTTTGATGAATTAGCTACTACCTACAGGAAATTGTGTTTCAGAAGTGAAGAAGTGTGTCAACAAGGGGAGAATCAGAAGAAATTGATAACCCAACTAGAGGATGAGAAGATAGAACACTTAGAAACCATTTCTAAGTTGAAGATCGAAGTCGTGTTCCTGAACTCCAAACTGGATGAGATGATGAAGTATGTCAGAATGCTAAACAGTGGATCTGACACCTTAAACAAAATCCCCCACACTGGAATGATGGCAGGATACATGACTAGCCTTGGGTTCAATGAATCCTCTCCTGATTGTAGTCCCACTGGTAGAAAACCAAAGATGTCACATCAGGTGTCTCAACATCACAAGGAAAGACAACATAAAGGAAAACACCAAAGATGGAGATGTCATTACTATGGGAAATTTGGCCACATAAAACCATTCTGCTTTAGGCTGTATGGTTATCCTAGTCCTACTCATCATCGACCTAGACCCAAACAACACATCCCTTTTAACATAAAACAGCGGGTTCCTAGGGCTGGTACTTTGATAATGGATGCTCCAGACACATGACTGGAAGCAAAAACCTGTTAATTAACCTCCAACCTCATGCCACCAGCTATGTAAGTTTTGGTGATGGAGAAAAGGGTGAAATCAAGGGGATTGGAAAGCTGAAATGTCCTGGAGTCCCTAACCTTGATAATGTGCTGCTTGTTAAAGGATTGACTGCAAACCTGATCAGTATCAGTCAACTATGCGACCAAGGTCTAAATGTGAACTTCACAAAAGTGAATGCTTGATTACTAATGCAAAAAATGAGGTGATCATGAAAGGAGTCAGGTCTAAGGATAACTGCTATATATGGAATTCTCAAGAAACTAGCTATTCATCAATGTGTGCTCTAGATAAAGAAGAAGTGAAACTATGGCATCAAAAACTGGGTCATCTGCATCTTAAAGGAATGAATAGGATTATATCTGTTGAAGCTATCAGAGGAATCCCAAAATTAAAGATTGATGAAGGAAGAGTTTGTGGTGAATGTCAGATTGGAAAGTAGACAAAGATGTCACATCAGAAGATCAAACATGACACCACATCTAGAGTGCTGGAACTTCTCCACATGGACTTGATGGGACCTATGCAGGTGGAAAGTCTTGGTGGGAAAAGGTATGCTTATGTTGTAGTGGACGACTTCTCCAGATATACCTGGGTGAATTTTATAAGGAAAAATCTGATGTGTTTGATGTGTTCAAAGATCTTTTCCAAAGACTTCAAAGAGAAAGAGAGAGTCATGTTATCAGAATCAGAAGTGATCATGGGAAAGAATTTGAGAACAGTAAATTTGCTGAATTTTGTCTTACCACTTCTGGTCATGAGTTCTCTTCTCCCATTACCCCTCAGTAAAATGGTGTGGTGGAAAGGAAGAATAGAACTCTCCAAGAATCTGCTAGAGCTATGATTCATGCTAAGAAGTTGTCTTACCACTTCTGGGCCGAAGCTATGAACACGGCCTGTTATGTTCACAACATAGTAACCTTGAGGAAAGGGACCCCAACCACTTTATATGAAGTCTGGAACGGAAGAAGACCTACTGTCAAATACTTCCATGTGTTTGGTAGTAAATGTTATATCCTGGTTGATCATGAACAAAGAAGGAAAATGGACCCCAAGAGTGATGAAGGAATATTTCTAGGCTACTCAACAAACAGCAGAGCCTTTAAAGTTTTTAATTCCAGAAAAAAAGTTATGATGGAATCTATCAATGTTGTTGTTGATGATCAAGAGACTGATGTGACAGACGATGTTGAAACATTTCTGAACGATGCCCCAGCTGATCTCATGGACAAAAGTAATGAGAGTGAGTCCACTCAAGTTGAACCTGAAGCTGATAAAGTTAATAAGGGACCCTCTATCAGAATTCACAAGGATCATCCTAAAGATCTCATTATAGGAGATCCAAATAAAGGGGTCACCACTAGATCAAGGGAAGTGATCTCACATGCCTGTTTTGTGTCCAAGATTGAGCATAAGAATGTCAAAGAAGAATTAACTGATGAATTATGGATCAATGTCATGCAGGAAGAGTTGGGCCAATTCAAGAGAAATGAAGTGTGGGAATTGGTTCCAAGACCTGAAGGAATAAATGTTATTGGTACAAAGTGGGTTTACAAGAATAAATCTGATGAAAAAGGTGTGGTTACTAAAAATAAATCAAGATTGGTAGCACAAGGATACACTCAGGTTGAAGGAGTTGACTTTGATGAAACATTTGCTCCTGTAGCTCACCTGGAGTCCATTAGATTACTGCTAGGAGTGGCATGTATTCTGAAGTTTAAATTGTTCCAAATGGATGTGAAAAGTGCCTTCTTAAATGGCTACTTAAATGAGGAAGTGTATGTTGAACAACCTAAAGGGTTCACAGACCCAAATCTTCCAAAGCATGTGTATAAATTGAGGAAAGCCCTCTATAGGTTGAAACAAGCTCCTAGAGCTTGGTATGAGAGACTCACAGTGTTTCTCATTGATAATGGATACAGGAAGGGAGGCATTGATAAGACTTTGTTTGTCAAAGATGAAGGAGGAAAGCTCATGGTGGCTCAGATATATGTGGATGATATCGTGTTAGGTGGGATGTCAAGTAAGATGGTTCAACATTTTGTTGAGAAAATGCAGTCTGATAGGGAGTCTGCTATATCTCACAGCAAGCAAACCTGACATTGCTTTTGCTGTAGGTGTATGTGCTAGATATCAAGCTGAACCAAAGGTGAGCCACATAAAGCAAGTGAAAAGGATCCTGAAATATGTCAATGGCACTAGTAACTATGGGATGCTATAGACTCATGGATCTGAATCTGTGCTATCTGGATATTGTGATGCTGATTGGGCTGGAAGTGTTGATGATAGGAAAAGCACATCAGGAGGATGCTTCTTCTTGGGGAACAATTTAATATCATGTTTTAACAAGAAGCAAAATTGTGTGTCTCTGTCTACTGCTAAAGCCGAATACATACCAGCTGAAAGTAGTTGTTCTCAACTGGTGTGGATGAAACAAATGCTAACTGAATACAATGTCACGCAAGATGTCATGACATTGTACTGTGACAACCTGAGTGCTATAAACATTTCTAAGAATCCTATTCAGCACAGCAGGACAAAACATATTGATATCCGTCACCATTTTATTAGAGAACTCGTGGAGGATAAGATTGTAGCCTTAGAGCATGTTGCTACTGAGATGTAGTTAGCTGATATTTTTACAAAGGCATTGGATGCAAATCAGTTTGAAGTCCTGAGAAGAAAATTAGGGCTTTGCATTTATGAAAACTTGTAGAAATTAATATGGAGTGGGAAAAGTAAGCAAAGTAGTGTCTATGTGGATAAAATAAAGCGCCCCCATTATGGTAAATCATCACCTATTTTTGGAATAACCATCTACTACCTTTTCACACGCAACCCCCACAACCTCACTACCTACTCCAACTCTTCCAATTTCCTGCTTCCTCCTCACACTCCTCTGCTAGGGCAACTGCAATATTTCCATAGAAACGTCAAAATGTCACAACATCAAACTACTCTTACTTCAAAAACTACTAAGTCCACTCAAAAGGTTAGCGCTCCTTCCATGGACTTTCACGATGATGAGATTCTGGATGTGGTTCCTCTATCAGTTATTCCCTGCGAGGCCCTTGATTTGAACCATCCCATGGATGCATTAGCTTCTGCATGTCCCAATCAAGGTAACAGCTCTAGTATCCCTTCTAGCTCAACTCATGCCACTAGTTCTAAGGAAGATATACACCACATTGATCGTGTCATAAGAAACCTAGTCACTAGAATCCTTAATGAAGGACATTCTATGAAGAGAGTCTCTACTCCCCTATCTAAAATGTACCCATCTCCTGAGGTTGAACAACATAGTAAGAAGAATGACAATTCCTCCAGTTATGAGAAGGACATGGTTGCTGAAGGTTTGTGCTCCCTAGGGAAAACTGTGTCTGGTAAAGGAAAATCTGTGGCATCTAAAACTGCCAATGCTTCCCGTTCTGAGAAGCATGATGTTGCAAACGATGTGATTGACCTAGAGGATGATAGGTCTGATGATCAAGAGGATAACTTACTTCATCACTTAAAGCCAAGTGTGGCTAAGCGTATGAAGATTGGAAAAGGAAGATCTGTGGCTGAACTGATGTCAACTAGAACAGCTAAGAAGGCTGCTGGTGTTGGTCCTTCCAAATCTTGGAGCAAGGTTGAAATGAAGAAGAGCAAGGTTAGAGAAGTTTCTGAGTCTGAAGAGGATGTCGAGGAAGATGTCCCTGACATCTCTCTTGTGAAGAAGAGCCCTATGAAGAAGTCCCCTATGAAAGTTGTTGCTATGCATTTGGATAATGTTTCTTTCCATCTTGAGGATGGAGCTGCCAAATGGAAATTTGTGATTCAAAGAAGGGTGGTTGTGGCAAGGGAGTTAGAAAAGGATGTTGTTGAAGTCAAGGAGGTCATGGACCTGATAAATTCTGTTGGGTTAATAAAGACTGTGGCTGGGTTCTCTCAGTGCTATGAGGGTTTAGTTAAGGAATTCATTGTCAACATTCCTAAGGATATTGCTGATAAGAACAACAAGGAATTTTGAAAAGTGTTTGTGAGAGGTAAGTGTATCACATTCTCTCCCACTGTCATTAACAATTTTCTGGGAAGAAGAGTTGAGGGTGCACGTGAATTGGAAGCTATAGACAATGAGGTCTTTAGAGAAATTACAGCAAGGCAGGTGAAAGGGTGGCCTATTAAAAAGCATCTTCCTGATGAGAAGTTGACTGTCAAGTATGCAATATTGCATAAAATAGGAGCTGCAAATTGGATGCCTACCAACCACATTTCCACAATTGCTAATACCCTTGGAAGATTTATTTTTGCAGTTGGAACCAAAATAAATTTTGACTATGGTAGATTTATGTTTGAACAAATTATCAAGCATACATCTACTAATGCAGTTAAGCTTCCTATTGCCTTTACCTCTATGATTTGTGGGATTATCCTGAATCAACACCCTGGTATTCTAAGTTCTAATGACTTACCAAGTAGAAGAAAACCTGATTTGTCAGTGCACTATAAACTATTTGAAGGCAGTCATGTCGAAGACATTGTCAAGACATTTGCTATGAAAAATCCAGCCTCAAAAGTTGGAACTATTCTTGAGCTGAAGGAGACTTGTAAAGAGTTGGGTGAAGGGATAAGGATAGCAACAGCTAGAAAAGAATCGTTGGAAGCCCTGATTGCAAGCTTGGATCAAGCTGAAGGTGAGAATATTGGACATGCTAAGGAAGCTGAAGCCCACACCTCTAGTGAGACGTCTGCAAATAATGATGAGACAAGTGGCAATTCTATTTCTAATGCTGATGAAGCTGCAAGCTCAAGCTCCTCTGATTACCTCCTTTGACTTTGGTCCCTAGTGATGTGATGGTGTTTATTGATGTGATGGTTGCCGTTTTGATAGATTTTCTTGATTTTGGAAATTCTATTTTGCTGTATTCATGTTTTGTTGGTTTGTATCTCAGCTTGCTTATAGCTGAATATGTACTTGGTTTTGTAACCCTTAACTGTTGACATTTTGGTTTATGACTGAATAGACATTTATATTGTCTCTTTGGTCTATTTTGGCTAAAGAGGGGGAGAAGTAGCTATAGCTATAGATGATGTTGGATGTTTGATACAAAGAGGGAGAAGAGAGGGAAGTGTTCTGTCTATGTGAAGCAGATTGGTGCTTGGTGTGCACTAGCCGAAGGGGTGGTGTGTTATGTTCTGAGCACAAGCGCATGTGTGTTTACTAGTTGCTATTTTTGCTAGCAATGTGTGTATGTTTACTTCTGCTAATGCTAAACTCATACTTTGATTGATTTCTTGTGAACATATGATCTAATGTATGTTTTAGCCAAAATTTGCCAAAGGGGGAGTTTGTTGGTTCTTTGTGTTGGCATCAATTTTGGTAAAACTTAGTGTTATCACAAGTTGTCATGCGTGTTATCTTGACATGTGATATCAGCTTCCTGCAGGATGTTTAAATATGGTTGTGCAGGATTTAGCTAAGATGTCAGACCCGATGTTAAGACATGTATACAGAACATTCAGTATGAATGTTACGTATCTTAATATTGCGTTTTTCATGCAAAGCTGTGTGTGATTATGTGAAGATTGAATGCGCTATTCAAGGAGTAATTTGATTTAAAACCAGATTGTTCTATTTTCCAATAAGGGATGATTAACTGTTGTTTCTTAGAAGATACGTAAGGAAAATAGAATTAGGGTTTTATGATGCCCAGGCCCATTCAAAAGCTTATATTTAAAGGCCATGTAAAACCTGGTTTAAAGACACAAGAGACAAACGATAAAGAGAGGGAGAGTTTTTTAGGGTTTTAGCCTAGTGTGAGCGTGTGTATTATGAGCCATTCATTCATCTTATTGATGTATGAATTGGAGTGGATTTTGTGTTGTATTTTGTCCACTCTAAGCTTTGAAGTATGAGTGTGTGTTTACTTGGTTGAAGCTTTTAAGCAAGATCATGTATGTGTCCTTGAAGTGTGTCTTTTTTCTTTTGTATTTGTTTTTATATCACTGTTGTGATTGAGGGGGAGTGAGTAGGGTCTCATATCTAAGAGTTCTTAGATAGAAGTCACACTGGTAGAGATTAGGTGAAAAGACTGTAACTTGAAGTTGTTTACTGAGAGTCTTTGAACTAATTCTGTTTAGTGGATTTCCTTCCTGGCTTGGTAGCCCCTAGACGTAGGTGAGTTTGCACCAAACTGGGTTAACAATTGCTTGTGTCACTTGTTCAATTTTTTCTTTTTTTTATCCTGTTTATATTTTAGTTGTTGTTCAAATATTAGTGTCGTGACATTACCTTCGACATCTCATATCTGATACCAGAATTTCAGCAACAACAACAATAATGTCAATAGATCGGTATCACCGTTGGTTATACGGTTAGCGGGCCCTGTCCCATATGCATCCGATAAAGCTGTGCCATAGAAGTATAATGCCACCATGATAGAGAATGGTCAAGAGGTCCCTCTTCCAGTTGTAGATTTTGTGGTGAATATTACAGATGTAGAAAAGGTGACCCGTAATGGTTGTGTGTTCAGTCTAATGATTCTTGTAGTTGATCTAGTTAGTGCTCCAACGTGTCTGTCTGGTGAATCTAGCAAGTTGAAGGCTAATGATGATGACGAGGTATTGCACCTAATCAAAAGAAGTGAATTTAACATGGTGGAGAAATTGCTTCAAACGTCGTCAAAGATTTATGTGTTATCATTGCTGATGAATTATGAGGCACAAAAAGAAGCTTTGCAAAGGGTATTGGAACAAGCTTATGTGGAACATGATGTTACTGTGGATCAGTTTGACCACATTGTTGCCAACGTCGCTTCTTGTAAAAATTTGAGCTTCTATGATGAAGAGCTTCCTATGGAAGGAAGAAATCACAATTTTGCACTTCATATTTCTGTGAATTGCAAAGAGGACTCTTTGTCCAATGCTTGGGTTGATACAGGTTCATCGTTGAATGTGTTGCCGAAGTCGACTCTAGCAAGACTTTCTTATCAAGGCACCCCGATGAGGAACAGTGGCGTGGTTGTTAAAACGTTTGATGGTTCTCGAAAAATCGTCATTGGAGAGGTGGACCTTCCGGTTAAGATAGTTCCGAGTGATTTCCAAATTACTTTTAAAGTAATGGACATCCACCCGGCCTATAGCTGTTTGTTGGGAAGGCCATGGATCCATGAAGCTGGAGCTGTAACGTCTACTTTGCACCAAAAGCTGAAATTTGTGAAGAACGACAAGCTTGTTGTTAGTGGTGGAGAGAAAGCATTATTGGTAAGCCATTTGTCATCCTTTACTTATGTTGATGCTAAGTGTCGCATTACGCGAAAAACCGGCGGGAAAACAAGACAACAGAGCCGCCACCGTGCATTATTTATCCCAAAAGAGGGAAAGGAAACGCTCAGAGTAAACCTGGAAAAGACATGGTCTCGCGACCAAAGAGAATGGGATCGGGAGTCGGTTATGCGAAGGGAAGGTATTAGCACCCCTACGCATCCGTCGTACTCGACGGGATCCACGCACAAAAGGAAGGAATATGGTTGCTAAAACACTGCTCAAACAAACATACACTGGATGAAAGAGACACAGGAAAACAAACGAAACTGACTCGGCAGGATATCGCATCCTGGGCCTACTTAGTCTATCAAGCATAGACATCAGAGTCGAAGTAGTTCGGACTGGGAAAAACACATGCTCGCTAGGATGTCGCATCCTATGCATACGTATCTTCTTGGACTAAGAAGAATCAGAGCATCCGTAGCTCGGCTCACGCACACAAACAAAACAGACACAGGCAAACGTGGAATCCGAATGCCAATCGCTGGACTTACATCATATTCCGAACCAAAACACACCCACACTGGAAACCAGATGCCACTTGATGGACTTATATCAGCTTCCAAGTACACAACAAGAGGATACGGAATGCCAATCGCTGGGTTTACGTCCATCTCCTGACACACACAAAGACAAAACAAAAGGGCGCCTGGAGAGATCAGCTCATCTCCTGCCTACGTACCTCATCTGGTATGAGGATCAGGGCGACGTAGTTCCCCTACGCAGGGACAAAGGACTAGCCTAACCAGATAACAGAGGGAGACACAACTAGGGAGACTAACTCGAGCCTAGATGTTATCATGCATAATCATCCCTAAGTCAAGGTTGTTGTCTAACTTGCACAGGGAGCAAGCTATCCTAAAGCACAGGCAATAACAAAGCAAACACAAATAGCACACACTATATACACACAGAGTGGGGCTCAAACAAGGGTTAGGCTGCAAGAGCAAGCCAACTGTATCAGGGTGATGTTAGCTCTTAACCCTAACATTGAGAGTTAGGGTGAAGCAGATGAAAGGTGAGTGAAGATGAGACTTCACAGCTCTTATCCCTGGCCTGGGAGAGCTTCAGACAATGAAGTGTGGGTCCAGAAAGTGGGAACCCTTCTACACTTATGACACTGACTCAACTGTACAACTGTACAAGGATCTTGGGTTAATATCCCAATGCATCAACACAGTGGTGTGAGCAAAGGGATGACTCAACAAGAATAGCAGGAGATGGACTTCACATCTCTTGTATCTGCCAATTGCCTTATCAAAGGTCTTTTCCTGCTTGGGGACAAAAATAAACAAGCACAAGCATTGCCTCTTAAGGAGGACTTCAGACAGGTGCCTGGCCAAGTAACAGGCCAGGTCTTCCAGACTACATGGAGAAGAGATCATTATACCTCAATGCTCAAGCTATCAAGCAAAGCAAACACAAGTTCACAAGGGAACTATAGCAACTAAGGTACCTGAAATCAATCCAACATAATCAGTACTCAGCTCAATCAAAAGTCAAACAGACAATTACAAGTCCACAGCACAAAACAGATAACAAGCATCAATGCACAAAGGTGCAAGCCACAAGGCCTAAGTATAAGTCTCAATGCCTACAAAACAAACTCAAAGTTAGTCATAAACAAGCTATAAACCAACTCCAATTGAATGCACATCATCAAGTATAAGCAATTGTGCTCATTGACCTGAAACATAGCTCAAATGTGAGAAGCAAACCTCTAGGACAAGGCATAGGGTCAAAATGTGGGAAATAATTCACAACAGAACATGAAAATTATCAAAAATCAAGATCAATCAAATAAGAATCAAATCCAAGTGGTCTCATGTTCATATCATTCACTAAGATCATTTCATAAGGCAAAGAGTGCAAAGCATGCAATTTAGAACCTCATAGGACCAAACAGAATGATTCAACTCAAATCAACTCACAAACATTTCAATAAATTACCAAACAATTCATGGTTACACAGCATTCATAACATGACCTACACACCAAATTTCAAGTCATTTGGACCAAGGGAAGCAAGTCAATTAAATCCATCAAATCAAGGCATGCATATACAAGCTCATACAAGTCACCAAATCATACATCAACTTCAAGCAAGCATAAAACAGAATTGGCATAAGATAAATGAACCAAATCAAAGCCATGACACACTTCAAGATGTCTATAATACACATGCCAAATTTCAAGTCCATCCAATTAACAACAAGAATTTCACAAATCAAATAAAATCATGACACACAAAACGTCCACAATTAGTCAAACAGGGAAGAAATTCTCAACCAAATTGGAAGTGCACTCAAAAAATCCAGAAAAATTCACATTCAAACTTAACCTCCAGAAGATTCAACATGCAAAAATTCAGATCATTTTGAGTTCATATGGCACGGTAACAAAAATCAAGAAGTCAAGCAAGAAATGGTGTGACACAAATTGTCACACCTCCAATGATCATAGCATATCTCACAATCCAGGAATGAAAAAATCACAAACTATATACCAAAATTCTCCTCAAGGTGTCTAGTTTATGCATACAAAATTTCAGTTCCATCCAATTAAGCATCATCATTTTATGATCAAAATGGTAAACAAGGTGCAACAAATGACATGTGAAAAAAAATCCTAGCCAAAACAAAAATCCACACGTGCACAATTTCCATAAAAATCATCAAAAAATAGTAGACATGGCAAGGATCATCATGGAAAAAACCTCATGTTAATTGGACAAATATTGGATGAGTTATGATTTTTGTAATGTGAAGAAAAAATAAAAAATGAATGGAAAGGCATGGTGAAATATGTGTAGCATATGATGAAAAATATAAAGGCTCATGTGGAAAGCGCTTCAGCAAGGAATCGAAGCATGTTCATATTTGAAACCTGGCGCGCTTAGCAAAACGCGGTGTTTCACTTAGCATGCGTGGCACGCTGTGGTTGGCTACATGGCAAAAAACACGAAAAGCATGCACAAACACGAGAATGAAGATCAAACACGCCTGGAGAACGAAAATGTTAGGGTTCCTCATGTTCTTCATCATGTTCATCACTCAAAAACAAAACTCCACAGAAATCAACAAACGATATACCATTCGATTCGTCTCATCATGCACATTAACAATCCAAACATGATTCATCCTAATTCATACTAACAAATCCAGATCGAGCAAGGAAAGTTTTGCACATCAAAATTGAAATCCACATATCTTTCTCATTTCTTGATGAAAATCCAAACTATAAAGCTCAGCCTACTCCTCATGGAATGATCTATCAGATACATAGCATAATTTCATGAATCTCGATCATCGAAAACTAACCTTAATCGAAGTGCAGTAATGGAATCGTGATTTTCAAGGCTTGAAATGTGCAAACAGAAGCTCTACAATGCTCCAGTTGATGAATGGATGATGGATCGTGGCTTAATTGTCCTTGAAGTAGCTCAAACCAGCACTTGCCATTAATGGAGCTTGCTTTAACAGTCCAAGAAAACAGCACGAAAATGGAGATATCCTACTTCAATCTTCTTCAGAAATGGTGGTGGATGATGATTCAATGAAGATCAGTACAAATTCTATGAGAATTTTGCAGAAAAAATCAAGAGGAAAAGTTGAGAGAGTTTGCACTTTTGGATCTAGATCTGAGATGAATGAATGCTAATCCAATTTTCTGTTAGAATTAGCTTTATATATGAGCTGTTAATCCACTTTGTTAATCTCAATTAGCCAAAAGCCTTGATAATTAGTGAAATGCAAATTATGTGCAATTGGCCAAAATAACCTCATGTATGCAATGTCTTGCTACAGTACACGAATTCCTTGCCAAACACACTCCAAATTTCATTTAGGACCAAATTCAAGTGGAATTATGTGTGGAAAATGCATACTTTTGAAAGTCACTTTTTTCCCTCTCTTTTTTAAATTCAAGTCACTTGAAAAATTCCATTTTTTATGTGATGAGTTTTGATGAAATGCAATGAATATTTTGGATAGAGCATGTCAAATGGAGATTGTAGCAAAAAACCCCACTAAATTTGGCCAAATGGTGTGAAAGTTATCCCACTTTGAAGTTCAAAAATTCTTGACAATGATTTGATCATGACTTGCCAACCACACATGAGAAATGGATGTTCTTGGACTTTTTAGAAAGGTGAGAGAAAGATCTTCGACTTTCATGTTGGACAAAATTCCATTTGAAGCTTGTATGATGATGTAAATTTGAGGAGAAGACCATTCCATTTTGGGCAATTTGAAATTACAGGTCACTTACTATTTTTGGAAACTTTTCTTCTGACCTCAAATTCTTCAATCTTGATCTTTGAAATGTCAAATGAGACTTGTATGGACATGAATGAGGCCTTTCAAACCATCTCCCACCTTCAAATCCATGAATTCAGGCACAGTTGACCACAGTTGACTTTCTAGGGTTTCAGATGAAATTCAGCTTGACTGTTGAGCTTTGATCATCCAATCCTTGGCCAAATCACTTCAAAATGATCCCTAGACCATATGAACTTGTTGAATCAACCCTAGGGCTTTGTTTCAATAGGATTTGCACTTGCTTGCTTGCTTGACTGATCCTCCTAACCAGTCTTGACCTAATCTTGTCTGATGGCTTGCACTTGGGCAAAGGACAATGCAATGCTATGCAGTGGACAATGTAATGTTAATGACCTAATATGAAAATGAATGTACAAAATAGGAGGTGCAAATTTGAGGTGCTACAGATGCCCCTATTCAATCAACTGGGAACCCGAACGGATGAGAGCAACGGCTGTCAGACTTTCAGGGTAAACAGGGATTGAATACCGAAGAACCGTAGAAATTTGCACACTGCGGGGATCCACCAACGGAAACGTCCACTGGGATCTGATATTTATTACTGGGGATCTTGATTTTCTTCTTCAAGGGTACAGTCACATCCAGACACCACAAGACGATGAATGGGAACGGAAATCACAACTAGAGGCCAACGGACAACTAGGAAAAACTCAACGTTTACCGAGACCAACGGAGAGGTAACCAGACATTAACGAATGACTGGGAAAGAGATACAACCACATGTCAGCGGACATAGTGGGAAAAAATCATTGTTTACCAAAACCAACGGAGAGGTAACTCTACTGGAGGACGACCAGGAAAAACTCGACGTTTACCAAGACCAACGGAGAGGTAACCAGACATCAACGGACGACGGATGAATTGGGAAGACTCGACCAGACGTCAACGGACGAATGGGAGAAGCTCGACGTTTATCGACACCAACGGAGAAGGAGAAAACTCGACCAGACGTCAACGGACGAACGGGAGAAGCTCGACGTTTATCGACACCAACGGAGAAGGAGAAAGCTCGACCAGACGTCAACGGACGAACGGGAGAAGCTCGACGTTTATCGACACCAACGGAGAAGGAGACTTACTGGGGAAAAAACAACTAGATATCAACGGATAACTAGGAAAAACTCGACGTTTATCGACACCAACGGAGAGGAGAATCCACTTCACTAAGGAAGTGGTATAACAACCGGAAACTGAATAAGACGCCCACCGACGACTCTACTGGGGATTCTGGCTGGGAAGCAACCAGACATTAACGAATGACTGGAGAATAGGATACATAATCAGACGTCAACGGACGAATGAGAAAAACTCAACGTTTACCGAGACCAACGGAGAGGTAACTCTGCATGGGGAAATACATCACCAGCAACCGTCAACAGACGATTGGGAAAAACTCGACGTTTATCGAAACCAACGGAGAGGTAACTCTGGGGGAATCAACAGCCATTAACTAATGATCTGTGGGGAATAAGCAACTGTACGTCATTGGACGTATAGGAAAAACTCAACGTTTACCAAAACCAACGGAGAGGTAACCCCTACTGGGGAGAGAGAACAAGACTCAACCAAACGTCAACGGACAATTGGGAAAAACTCGACGTTTATCGACACCAACGGAGAGGAGGAACAAGTCATCAACGGATGACCTGTGACAAATATACAACTAGATATCAATGGATAACTAGGAAAAACTCGACGTTTATCGACACCAGCGGAGAAGGAGAACTCTTCTGGGGAAGGAGAACGACGTTACGAACATCGAAAGATGATGTTTACGGACATCAAAGAAAACTAGACATTAACGAATGACTGGGACATACTCGATGTGTACACCGAAAGATGGTATTTACCGCCACCAAAGAAAGAACACACACGGGTGCTGACATGGTACTGACCAGTATCACAGGATGACATCTACATATGTCAGGGCAAGGCTACACACTTGTTGAGATCTCACTGGGAAGAATCAAACTTTCCTGTCACCAACGGATGAGGAAATAAACCTCTCTGGGGGTATCAATCCTGAATTCCGTCAGGAGCAACTGTAGCAAACGTGCTGTACAGATGTTGACCAAAAATCCGCCTCTGCCGGGGATACGGTCTGATTGGTTTCGAACACATGAATGCATATGTTTGAATTTTTCTATGGCGTAATGCTCCATGGTGAATGGAAATGCTACGCATTTTTGAGGATGCAATGATCACTATATGCAAAATGCAAAACTAGCTGGGAAGCCAAACTGATCAGATGCTCCAACTCTGTGGGGAGACCTTGCTTGAGGAAAACTCTGCGGGGAGAGCACCGACTTCTCACTCATGCTGGAGAAACAAAACTGTTGTTGGGGAAAGGATAGGCTCCGCTGGGAACATCCTTCACAAGACCCAATCCATTCGGGGACTCCGCTTGGGAAGCAAACAATATAACTCTGCTGGAGATAATTTCTTTGAACCCGCTCCACTCGGGGACTAGCTGGGGAAAATTATTAACCCATCTTTGCTGAGGAAAATTATCAACACCACTCTGCTGAGGAAGAGCAAAACTTTGGTGTGGAAAGTAGTATACCAGACTCTGTGCTGGGAAGAGACATACACAACCCTGCTAGGGATGAGAGCTCATGACCACGCTGGGGGTAACAGTACTTCAAACCCGACTGCTAGGGAAAACATTTCACTGGGGGAAATATTCGCTGGGGAATACACCCACTGGGGAAATCTGCAAACACAGGCCCGCTGGGAATAGACAATCCATAGATCTGCTGGGGATAGGCAATCCTTAGATCTGCTGGAGAACATAAGGCGCTATCCAAAGGCACCTCTGCAGGGGAACATAGCTCTGATAGCTTCCAAACTCATTTGGGAAATATCTGCTGAGAAACGTCTTCACAGATGACAACCTGCAAAATAGCACAACAAACTGCCCCCAGGGGAGACATGGACAAGATATGCTCAAGTGTCCTCAACATTCAAAATGATTTTCAAATGTTTTATCTATCTGCAAGTTATTGTTCAGCCTTCATGTTTTTATATGCAATGTTTATCAAAAATTCGGACGTTTTTTGCAAACAAAACAGTAAAATAAAAACAGGAGAGCTATTTATCTGAATAACAACTTTTATTGATTGAAAAATGTGCCTGAAAAGGCGAATACATCAGGAAGAAATTCCTAGAAAGAGGTAATTGCGCACAAAAGGAAAAACCTATCCTAATGGAAATGTGAACACGGCATCCACTATTTCCCAATTCTATTATAACCCACAGATCATCAGTTTTCCTCCCAACTTCCTTGCTTTCTGAGAAGAATGACTGGACCGATCACATCTTTGGAGATGGTAGACAACGAAGCGCGAAGTAGTACAGATAACTCAGACTGTAGTCTTCGCTCTAATCCCTCTTTTGGCTGGATCGCCCTTTCGGGTTTTCAATCCACCGGGATACCCATTTTTGCCTAAGCCGCCCTTGCGGGTTTTCGACTTACCGGGTGTACAAGTTCTTTTCATTTTATCCCTAATTTTTTCCCGAACCTTTTCTTTCTGTTTTTTGGTTCGCCGGGATGCCCTTTTTTGCCTGGACTCTTTTATTCTTTTTGTCCAGCGGGTCAATTTATGCGAAGTATTTTTTGACTACATCTGAGTTAACAGGGGACGGGAAATCTTCACCATCCATAGTTGTAAGCATCAAGGCTCCACCGGAGAAAACCTTCTTCACAACATATGGACCTTCATAATTAGGAGTCCACTTGCCCCTGTTATCTGTACCGGGAGGAAGGATCCTCTTCAAAACTAGATCACCGATCTGATAGCTTCGAGGACGCACTTTCTGATCAAAGGCTCTCTTCATCCTTCTCTGATACAACTGCCCATGGCACACAGCTGCTAGTCATCTCTCTTCGATAAGTCTCAACTCATTAAACCTTGTTCGAATCCACTCGGCTTCGTCCAGCTTCACATCTAGCAAGACCCTCAGAGAAGGAATCTCCACTTCAACAGGTAGGACCGCTTCCATACCATACACAAGGGAGTACGGGGTTGCCCCGGTCGACGTACGCACGGAGGTATGGTACCCATGCAAAGCGAAAGGTAGCATCTCATGCCAATCCTTGTACGTAACGACCATCTTCTGCACAATCTTCTTGATATTCTTGTTTGCCGCCTCTACAACACCATTCATCTTCGGTCTGTAAGGAGAAGAATTGTGATGTTCAATCTTGAAATCTTTACAAAGCTCTTTCATCCTCTTGTTATTGAGATTCGAACCATTGTCAGTGATGATTCTTTCAGGAACCCCATAACGACAGATGATTTCTTTCTTTATGAACCGGGCAACCACTTGTTTGGTAACGTTAGCATAGGAAGTTGCTTCCACCCATTTGGTGAAGTAATCAATTGCGACCAGGATGAAGCGATGTCCATTCGAAGCAGTAGGCTCAATCTTCCCAATCATATCAATGCCCCACATGGCAAACGGCCAAGGCGAGTTCATGATATTCAACGGGCTTGGTGGTACATGCACCTTATCAGCATAAATTTGACACTTATGGCACTTCCGAGCGTACTTGAAACAATCGGATTCCATAGTCATCCAGTAATAACCGGCTCTCAACAATTTCTTCGACATTGCATGACCACCAGCATGGGTACCAAACGAACCCTCGTGCACTTCCTGCATCAGCATGTCTGCTTCGTGTCTATCCACGCATCTGAGCAAGACCATGTCAAAATTCCGCTTATACAGCACATCATCCTGATTCAAGTAAAAGCTTCCAGCTAGCCTTCTCAGGGTTTTCTTGTCATTCTTTGACGCACCTTCAGAATACTCCTGGCTTTTGAGGAAGTTCTTGATGTCATAGTACCACGGCTTCTCATCAACAACAACAGACTCGGCCGCAAACACATACGCATGCCTCTCGAGTCGATTCACCGCAACATGTGGCACATGATTCCACCAATGAACTTTTATCATAGAGGATAAAGTAGCCAAAGCATCAGCCATCTGATTCTCATCCCGGGGGACATGATACAACTTCACCTTCTTGAAGAACGTCAGTATTCTTCTGGTGTAATCTCTGTAAGGAATCAAATGTGGCTGGTTCGTATTCCAATCTCCATTGACCTGATTGATCACTAGAGCAGAATCTCCAAATATGTCAAGAGTTTTGATCCTCAGATCAATGGCTTCTTCTATCCCCATGATACAAGCCTCATACTCAGCTTCATTGTTGGTGACGTCAAAAGTCAATCTGGCAGAAAAGGGTATATGAGCACCTTTCGGATTGATCAACACTGCACCAACACCATTACCATTCACATTCACAGCCCCATCAAACATCATTGTCCACTTGTCATCAGGATCCGGTCCTTCCTCGACAAGAGGCTCTTCACAATCTTTCATCTTCAAATACATGATGTCTTCATCAGGGAATTCAAACATCATAGGCTGGTAATCATCAATCGGTAGCTCGGCGAGATAGTCTGACAAAACACTACCTTTGATAGCCTTCTGCGACGTGTACTGAATATCATATTCTGTTAAGATCATCTGCCAACGGGCAACACGTCCGGTGAGAGTCGGCTTCTCAAAGATGTACTTTACTGGATCCATCTTAGAAATCAACAAGGTAGTATGGTTAAACATATACTGCCTCAGTCGGCGAGCAGCTCAGGCCAAAGCACAGCAAGTTTTCTCAAGCTGTGAATATTTGATTTCAGAGTCGGTAAACTTTTTTCTAAGGTAGTATATGGCATGCTCTTTTCGACCAGACTCGTCATGCTGACCCAATACACACCCCATCGAGTTCTCGGTTACTGACAGGTACATTATCAATGGTCTCCCTGGCACTGGAGGAATCAGGATTGGAGGTTTCTGTAAATACTCTTTTATCTTGTCAAAAGCTTTCTGACAATCATCATTCCACCTGATTGCTTGATTCTTTCTTAGCAATTTGAATATAGGTTCACACGTGGCAGTTAGGTGAGATACAAACCTTGCAATGTAGTTCAATCTCCCTAAAAACCCACGAACCTGCTTTTCTGTTTTTGGTTCAGGCATTTCTTGAATAGCTTTGACTTTCGCTGGATCAACCTCAATCCCTTTCTCACTGACAATGAAGCCTAACAACTTCCCTGATCTCACGCCAAACGTACACTTGTTTGGATTCAGCATCAGTTTGAACTTTACCAATCTGTCAAACAACTTCTGCAAATTAACCAGGTGCTCCTCTTTTGTCTGCGACTTCGCGAACATATCATCCACGTACACTTCAACCTCTTTGTGCATCATGTCATGAAAGAGAGTAGTCATAGCCCTCTGATAGGTAGCACCGGCATTCTTCAGCCCAAATGGCATCACCTTATAGCAGAACGTGCCCCAAGGTGTAATGAATGTCGTCTTTTCCATGTCCTCTGGCGCCATCTTAATCTGATTATAGCCCGAGAATCCATCCATGAAAGAGAATACCGAGGATTGAGCCGTATTATCCACCAATACATCAATGTGAGGTAATGGGAAATCATCTTTCGGACTCGCTCTATTCAGATCCCGGTAATCGACACACATTCTGACTTTGCCATCCTTCTTCGGCACAGGAACGATGTTGGCTACCCACGGTGGATAAGTTGTCACTGACAAGAAACCCGCATCAAACTGCTTCTGAACCTCTTCCTTGATTTTCACTGCCATATCAGGACTCGTTCTACGAAGCTTCTGCTTGACCGAAGGACAATCTTCTCTGAGAGGTAGTCTATGAACCACAATGTCGGTATCCAACCCAGGCATATCTTGATAAGACCAGGCGAATATCTCTACATACTCTCTCAGCATCTCAATCAACCTGCTCTTGACCTCTGTCTTCAAAGCAGCCCCGATCTTGATATCCCTTCTGGCGTCCTCAGTACCAAGATTCACAATCTCCAACTCCTCCTGATGAGGTTGGATGACCCTCTCCTCTTGCTTCAACAATCTGACCAATTCTTTCGGGAGCTCACAGTCTTCCTCACTCTCCTCTTCAGCTTGGTAGATGGGATTATTGAAATCATACTGAGCCAAAACAGAACCGTTCATAGTAGATGCCGTGAAATCACTTCTGCATGTTTAATGCTTTGTTTTTAGAAAAAAGAATTCGATAAAGTCACAGAAACAAAAACATTGCCATTTTTATTTTTTTTTGAAAAAGTGAAAACAAAAATAGAAAGACAGGGATCACAAAATTGTTTGCAAAACGTCCTTTATTCATGATAAAAATTGTAAAACATGATGTGGCCCTACAATGAACCACTACGTCTTGGGCAGAACGTAGGGTTTTGTGCAGAATGAAAAAACAAAAGAAAATTACTCTGTTTGAAGAGTAACTTGGACTATATCCTCTGCTGTCCAATTGTTGATCTTCTCCCTGGGCGCACACGGGCGAACCCAGTCGTCGAGATCATAATCATT
The DNA here is from genome assembly GCF_024323335.1 of Lathyrus oleraceus. Lineage (NCBI taxonomy): Eukaryota > Viridiplantae > Streptophyta > Magnoliopsida > Fabales > Fabaceae > Lathyrus > Lathyrus oleraceus. The sequence goes on along the minus strand of NC_066579.1, from coordinate 273,399,071 downwards.
GTCACCATCTTCCACATTAGCTGCAAAGACGTCACCGTGATTCATCAGCCCAGCGCTGGTAAAGGTACTCGGACCTGCTTGACTACCCTGCTCTGCTTGCAACGGTTGATAGCCAATGCCAAATTTATCTTCTTTAACCGGAAAATCCACCATCTTACCCCAACCTTCAGCTCTACCGGAGTCAACAACCTCTTTGGCCTGCTTGTACGAAGCAATCGAAGCACCCGGCCTTCTCTGATCAGCACACGCCACACCCTCGAGAGCAACAGTCTCGAATGCCTGGCATAATGTTTCGTGGATCTCACCATCCACCTCGACATACTTGAACGAGGATAGGTGACTCACCAAGATATCTTCTTCACCGCACACGGTCACGATCTGACCGTTCCAGACATACTTGAGCTTCTGGTGGAGAGTTGACGAGACTGCCCCTGCTGCATGGATCCATGGACGTCCCAATAAACAACTGTAGGCGGGCTGAATGTCCATCACGTAGAAGATGATATCGAACACCTCTGGACCTATCTTCACAGGCAAGGTAACTTCACCAAACACAGAACGTTTGGATCCGTCAAAAGCACGCACGATCAGGTCACTCGGAGTAAGCACAACCGCTTCAACCGATATCTTCTTCAAAATTTGCTTCGGCAGCACATTCAGAGAAGAGCCAGTGTCGACCAGCACATGTGACAGCACAACACCCTTGCATTCCATAGTGATGTGTAAGGCCTTGTTATGGTTTCGCCCTTCAGGCGTCAGATCAAGGTCTCTGAACCCCACACCGTGTCTGGTGCTCACATTGGCGATCACCCCTTCCAACTGGTTGACGGAAATCTCCTGAGGTACATACGCCATGTTCAGCATCTTCAGCAAGGCGTTGCGATGTGCCTCAGAGCACACCAGCAGAGATAGAATGGATATCTTGGACGGAGTTTGGTTGAGTTGATCTACGATCTTGTAGTCACTCTTGATAATTTTCATAAATTCCTCCACGTCCTTCTCAAACGAGCCACCAGGCACATCCGTCTGAGCAGGTTCCTCATCAACAACGGCCTGTTTGCCCTTCGATCTAGCAGATGCCTCAGCATTGGCATCCTTCAACGGTTGAGGCGCAAACAGCCGTCCACTTCTAGTAAAGCCTCCCGGTCCACCAACATTGTCCACAACTGGACTTGCACTCGCCACAGGAGCTCTACTAGGTGCAACAATAGTTACTGGAGCCTGATTCGACGGCCTGACCCGATTCTTAGCCCTTCGATTATTCCGGTAGGCATTGTCATACCTCCAGGGCACATCCTTACTATCCTCAACAACATGTCTTCTACCTGATACAACAATAGTAGTTGGAGTGTTAACAGTGACTGGTGCGGAAATGGTAACAGGAGTACCACTTGTTGTAGGCGCACTATCAACGGTCCTCGACCCACGTCCTTCAGACGGTTTGAAAAAGATAGTGACAGTAGACACTGCCACACGATCTCTATTATCAACCCTACAGAATTGCAGACAGCCCTCATTCATCAAACTTTGGATACCAGCCCGCAACTGATCACACCCATTATTTGATTCTGCACAGCCCAAACAATCCTCATCACAGCCCGGGTAGACACCCCCATTCAATAGACGGTCTTTCACAACCAACAGAGAAGTCTGAACATCATCAACTTTAACAATCAGATCCTCAGCTTCAACCCCTTCAACACAGTTCACCCGGTGAGCACCATGCGCAGGCATAGGGTTATTCACAACATTTGGCACAGGAGCGAAATTGATAGTCTTGGCATCAATCAAGTCCTGGACTTTATGGTGGAAAGCCCTGCAGTTCTCTATATGGTGTCCCGGCGCACCAGAATGAAAGTCACAACGCACGTTGGCATCATACCCAGGTGGTATTTTTGTCAATGGCGCCATGGTCCTCAGTTCCATAAACCCTAGTCTGAGCAACTCAGGCAGTAACTCAGCATAGGTCATGGGCAGTGGGTCGAAACGTCTATCAGGCATCCTCTGCCTCGGCTGATACGGACGTTGTTGCTGTTGTTGTTGTTGTTGTTGTGGCATTTGTTGTTGAACTCTCTGTTGTTGCGATTGTTGACGTTGTTGAGGTGCAGGAATGGTCACTGCAGCAACCTGACGGTACTGATTTCTATTCTGAACCCGGCGGTGTTGAACAGCATTAGTCTCACCCTCTCTTCGGCGAGGTGCCCCAGAAAAAGGTTTCTTGGACGATGAGGAACTAGCATCATTGATCTTTCCAGCTTTGATCAAACTCTCAGTCCTCTCTCCGCATATGACCACGTCAGAAAAGCTTCCAAATGGGCAACTCCCCATTCGGTCCATAAACACACCTTGAAGAGTACTGATAAACATGTCAGTCAACTCCCTTTCCAGCATAGGGGGTTGGACTCTCGCAGCCAGCTCACGCCACCTCTAGGCGTACTCCTTGAAACTTTCACCGGATTTCTGGCAAAGACTCTGCAGCTGAGTCCGGCTCGGTGCCATATCCATATTGTGCTTATATTGCCTTAAGAAGGCTTCCCCCAGATCCCTCCAGCATCGGATCGAATCTCTCTTCAATTCCATGTACCAGTCCAAAGAAGCCCCAGATAGACTATCTTGGAAAAAGTACATCCACATCTTTTCATCATCAGTGTACGCAGATATTTTCCGATAATACGCCTGCACGTGGGTGCGAGGGCAGGAAGTGCCGTTGTACTTGTCGAAGGATGGTGCTTTGAACTTGTATGGGATCCTCAACCCCTCAACCAACCCCATATTGGCCACATCGAAACCAAGGGAGTTTTGACATTCCATCGCACGAATCTTCTCGGCCAGGGCATCCACCTTCCGATCCCTATCCTCAACTCTTCCCACATCACCGTCATCTTCACTCAGCAGTGTGAACATGTCTTCCTGCCTGTCAACCAGCGGAGCAGGATGGCGAACCGGAGCCCGGGTAGCTCTAACATTGACAGTCTCAGCAGCAAGAGGCTGTCCATTGATCCTTATTCCTCTTAACTCATCCCCCATGGCATAGTCATGGACGGGAGCAGCAGCAACATTCTCAGGCACAGGGATACCAGTAGGTGAACCACGGTTAGACGCCTGAATAACCGCCTCTTGTCTCTGAACCAAAGCTCAAAGCTCCTCCTGACCTTGAGCAACCCCTTGCATCATTGTCATAAACTGGGCCATGTTCGCCCTCATCTCAGCCAACTCATTCTGAACCTGATCCATACTTCGCTGTTGATTGAGTCTGGTTGAATACCGGTGCGGTCTTCGATCAGCTATCCTGCCTGACACAGGAACCGGAGTGAGAAGTCGGGAACGAGAACACCTGTTATGCAAAATGATATGTGTATGACGTGCGTGATGTGTATGCAGGTTAACTTTTTTAATGCATTATTATACATATTTTTTTTTTGAAAATAAACATGCTATGATGCAAATGAGGGAGCCAAGGCTGGTCGACTGAGTATCACACGGCACGGGATCAAAGCTTCGGCTTGAACTCTGGCGTCACAACTTCATCTGAAACCCAAAGTCATCTGAACCCAAGTCAACTGAACCATATCCACATCTGAGCATCCTCAAATTCAGCCCAGGGATCCGAAATAAACGGAACCCTCTGATCAATACCAGGGTCAAACCTCCGGCGTCCAGAAATAAATCCATAAATCCGACTTATAAATATGACTCTGATCAACAGCTGTACCAATAGTCACCAACAAAGTCACCATCAGAACATGTATCAGTAAGAATCAACCCTCCCCTCACAGGTAAATTCTAATCAGGTCATCCTAAGGCGGATAATGGTCTTGACAATCGGGCAAAGATACTCAACGGGTTTGCCCTTTCGGGTGTGCCGTTGCAGCTCTCTTAAGATCGTCTCAATCAAAGATCCAGGAAAGAACGGTCACCGAAGTCAACAGCTCAGATGAGATCATCCAACTTGAGTGGAATAACTCCAAACGGAAGGACTCCCTCAAATGAACCTCGTCCGGCTGTGGTGACACGTTGCAACAACATGCTGATACAGCAAGTGAGGAACGCGAGACCACACTAATCCTAGGTGTATACTCGGGCCTGGGTTTTAGCCCCACTCAGAACACCCACCCCAAACAGAGGAACCACCTGCACAGAAGACAGCTCGATGACAGTATGATGCATGCAAACAGATATGCACATATATACAACATAATAATCATGAATGCAATAAATAACAGCAAATAGCAACCAAAACCCTAACCTAGAGAGTGCTAGGAGAGACTCGCTTAGGGAAGATGGACCAGCAAGAGGTCAACTTCTCTATGTCCCCAGTGGAGTCGCCAGCTGTCGCATTACGCGAAAAACCGGCGGGAAAACAAGACAACAGAGCCGCCACCGTGCGTTATTTATCCCAAAAGAGGGAAAGGAAACGCTCAGAGTAAACCTGGAAAAGACGTGGTCTCGCGACCAAAGAGAATGGGATCGGGAGTCGGTTATGCGAAGGGAAGGTATTAGCACCCCTACGCATCCGTCGTACTCGACGGGATCCACGCACAAAAGGAAGGAATATGGTTGCTAAAACACTGCTCAAACAAACATACACTGGCTGAAAGAGACACAGGAAAACAAACGAAACTGACTCGGCAGGATATCGCATCCTGGGCCTACTTAGTCTATCAAGCATAGACATCAGAGTCGAAGTAGTTCAGACTGGGAAAAACACATGCTCGCTAGGATGTCGCATCCTATGCATACGTATCTTCTTGGACTAAGAAGAATCATAGCATCCGTAGCTCGGCTCACGCACACAAACAAAACAGACACAGGCAAACGTGGAATCTGAATGCCAATCGCTGGACTTACATTAGATTCCGAACCAAAACACACCCACACTAGAAACCAGATGCCACTTGATGGACTTATATCAGCTTCCAAGTACACAACAAGAGGATATGGAATGCCAATCGCTGGGCTTACGTCCATCTCCTGACACACACAAAGACAAAACAAAAGGGCGCCCGGAGAGATCAGCTCATCTCCTGCCTACGTACCTCATCTGGTATGAGGATCAGGGCGACGTAGTTCCCCTACGCAGGGACAAAGGACTAGCCTAACCAGATAACAGAGGGAGACACAACTAGGGAGACTAACTCGAGCCTAGATGTTATCATGCATAATCATCCCTAAGTCAAGGTTGATATCTAACTTGCACAGGGAGCAAGCTATCCTAAAGCACAGGCAATAGCAAAGCAAACACAAATAGCACACACTATATTAACACAGAGTGGGGCTCAAACAAGGGTTAGGCTGCAAGAGCAAGCCAACTGTATCAGGGTGATGTTAGCTCTTAACCCTAACATTGAGAGTTAGGGTGAAGCAGATGAAAGGTGAGTGAAGATGAGACTTCACAGCTCTTATCCCTTCTACACTTATGACACTGACTCAACTGTACAACTGTACAAGGATCTTGGGTTAATATCCCAATGCATCAACACAGTGGTGTGAGCAAAGGGATGACTCAACAAGAATAGCAGGAGATGGACTGCACATCTCTTATATCTGCCAATTGCCTTATCAAAGGTCTTTTCCTACTTGGGGACAAAAATAAACAAGCACAAGCATTGCCTCTTAAGGAGGACTTCAGACAGGTGCCTGGCCAAGTAACAGGCCAGGTCTTCTAGACTACATGGAGAAGAGATCATTATACCTCAATGCTCAAGCTAGCAAGCAAAGAAAACACAAGTTCACAAGGGAACTATAGCAACTAAGGTACCTGAAATCAATCCAACATAATTAGTACTCAGCTCAATCAAAAGTCAAACAGACAATTACAAGTCCATAGCACAAACAGATAACAAGCATCAATGCACAAAGGTGCAAGCCACAAGGCCTAAGTATAAGTCTCAATGCCTACAAAACAAACTCAAAGTTAGTCATAAACAAGCTATAAACCAACTCCAATTGAATGCACATCACTAAGTATAAGCAATTGTGCTCTTTGACCTGAAACATAGCTCAAATGTGAGAAGCAAACCTCTAGGACAAGGCCTAGGGTCAAAATGTGGGAAATAATTCACAACAGAACATGAAAATTATCAAAAATCAAGATCAATCAAATAAGAATCAAATCCAAGTGGTCTCATGTTCATATCATTCACTAAGATCATTTCATAAGGCAAAGAGTGCAAAGCATGCAATTTAGAACCTCATAGGACCAAACAGAATGATTCAACTCAAATCAACTCACAAACATTTCAATAAATCACCAAACAATTCATGGTTATACAGCATTCATAACATGACCTACACACCAAATTTCAAGTCATTTGGACCAAGGGAAGCAAGTCAATTAAATTCATCAAATCAAGGCATGCATATACAAGCTCATACAAGTCACCAAATCATACATCAACTTCAAGCAAGCATAAAACAGAATTGGCATAAGATAAATGAACCAAATCAAAGCCATGACACACTTCAAGATGTCTATAATACACATGCCAAATTTCAATTCCATCCAATTAACAACAAGAATTTCACAAATCAAATAAAATCATGACACACAAAAGTCCACAATTAGTCAAACAGGGAAGAAATTCTCAACCAAATTGGAAGTGCACTCAAAAAATCCAGAAAAATTCACATTCAAACTTAACCTCCAGAAGATTCAACATGCAAAAGTTCAGATCATTTTGAGTTCATATGGCATGGTAACAAAAATCAAGAAGTCAAGCAAGAAATGGTGTGACACAAATTGTCACACCTCCAATGATCATAGCATATCTCATAATCCAGGAATGAAAAAATCACAAACTATATACCAAAATTCTCCTCAAGGTGTCTAGTTTATGCATACAAAATTTCAGTTCCATCCAATTAAGCATCAACATTTCATGATCAAAATGGTAAACAAGGTGCAACAAATGACATATGAAAACAAATCCTAGCCAAAACAGAAATCCACACGTGCACAATTTCTATAAAAATCATAAAAAAATAGTAGACATGGCAAGGATCATCATGGAAAAAACCTCATGTTAATTGGACAAATATTGGATGAGTTATGATTTTCGTAATGTGAAGAAAAAATAAAAAATGAATGGAGAGGCATGGTGAAATATGTGTAGCATATGATGAAAAATATAAAGGCTCATGTGGAAAGCGCTTCAGCAAGGAATCGAAGCATGTTCATATTTGAAACCTGGCGCGCTTAGCAAAACGCGGTGTTTCACTTAGCATGCGTGGCACGCTGTGGTTGGCTACATGGCAAAAAACACGAAAAACATGCACAAACACGGGAATGAAGATCAAACACGCCTGGAGAACGAAAATGTTAGGGTTCCTCATGTTCTTCATCATGTTCATCACTCAAAAACAAAACTCCACAGAAATCAACAAACGATATACCATTCGATTTGTCTCATCATGCACATTAACAATCCAAACATGATTTATCCTAATTCATACTAACAAATCCAGATCGAGCAAGGAAAGTTTTGCACATCAAAATTGAAATCCACATATCTTTCTCATTTCTTGATGAAAATCCAAACTATAAAGCTCAGCCTACTCCTCATGGAATGATCTATCAGATACATAGCACAATTTCATGAATCTCGATCATCGAAAACTAACCTTAATCGAAGTGCAGTATTGGAATCGTGATTTTCAAGGCTTGAAATGTGCAAACAGAAGCTCTACAATGCTCCAGTTGATGAATGGATGATGGATCGTGGCTTAATTGTCCTTGAAGTAGCTCAAACCAGCACTTGCCATTAATGGAGCTTGCTTTAACAGTCCAAGAAAACAGCGCGAAAATGGAGATATCCTGCTTCAATCTTCTTCAGAAATGGTGGTGGATGATGATTCAATGAAGATCAGTACAAATTCTATGAGAATTTTGCAGAAAAAATCAAGAGGAAAAGTTGAGAGAGTTTGCACTTTTGGATCTAGATCTGAGATGAATGAATGCTAATCCAATTTTCTGTTAGAATTAGCTTTATATATGAGTTGTTAATCCACTTTGTTAATCTCAATTAGCCAAAAGCCTTGATAATTAGTGAAATGCAAATTATGTGCAATTGGCCAAAATAACCTCATGTATGCAATGTCTTGCTACAGTACACGAATTCCTTGCCAAACACACTCCAAATTTCATTTAGGACCAAATTCAAGTGGAATTATGTGTGGAAAATGCATACTTTTGAAAGTCACTTTTTTCCCTCTCTTTTTTAAATTCAAGTCACTTGAAAAATGCCATTTTTATGTGATGAGTTTTGATGAAATACAATGAATGTTTTGGATAGAGCGTGTCAAATGGAGATTGTAGCAAAAAACCCCACTCAATTTGGCCAAATGGTGTGAAAGTTATCCCACTTTGAAGTTCAAAAATTCTTGACAATGATTTGATCATGACTTGCCAACCACACATGAGAAATGGATGTTCTTGGACTTTTTAGAAAGGTGAGAGAAAGATCTTCGACTTTCATGTTGGACAAAATTCCATTTGAAGCTTGTATGATGATGTAAATTTGAGGAGAAGACCTTTCCATTTTGGGCAATTTGAAATTACAGGTCACTTACTATTTTTGGAAACTTTTCTTCTGACCTCAAATTCTTCAATCTTGATCTTTGAAATGTCAAATGAGACTTGTATGGACATGAATGAGGCCTTTCAAACCATCTCCCACCTTCAAATCCATGAATTCAGGCACAGTTGACCACAATTGACTTTCTAGGGTTTCAGATGAAATTCAGCTTGACTGTTGAGCTTTGATCATCCAATCCTTGGCCAAATCACTTCAAAATGATCCCTAGACCATATGAACTTGTTGAATCAACCCTAGGGATTTGTTTCAATAGGATTTGCACTTGCTTGCTTGCTTGATTGATCCTCCTAACCAGTCTTGACCTAATCTTGTCTGATGGCTTGCACTTGGGCAAAGGACAATGCAATGCTATGCAGTGGACAATGTAATGTTAATGACCTAATATGAAAATGAATGTACAAAATAGGAGGTGCAAATTTGAGGTGCTACACTAAGGAGGAAGTTGGAACGTTGTTCTAAGCTTTGCCTATCGCGAATGATTTGAAGAAGGCTGGGGCACCAATGTCTTCTTTGAAGGATGCATAAGTGGCTATTCAGGTAGGCAGCACCGATGAGTGGGGCCGTGTTATAGAGGTTTTTGAGAATAAGAATAGAGGAGGACTGGGGTTTTAGCAAGGGCCACTCAACGTTAATGTCAAGGTTATGCAACCAGTTTTCCACAGTGGAGGGTTCATTCATGAGGATGATCAAAACTCAGCTTCCATTATTAAAGACAGTGATGACCAACTTTGTGGCTCACGACCAGACTTGCAACAACTGGATCATTGTAGATGTTCCTATTGTTATGCATCGTTCAAAGTAATTTGTTTTCATTATTTTAAGAAAAATCTTTCTCCTATGCCTAAGGGAGAAGTGAACATTGTTGGGCATTTTCCTTATTATCATCAATGAAATACAATTTTATTCATCCACATCTATGATATATATTTTTTTACTTTTTTTTTCTTTTTCTGAAAATGGTAATCACAAAAAAACATAAATAAATAATAATCTTTCCATCTGCATAATATTTGTTTACACTTCACTTCTCTAAAATCAAAATGTAAAATCATTATCGAGGTTGGTTCTCAAACCCATTAAATGTAATGATCCAACTCCCTCTCCAAACATTGATTTCCCTGTATTTGAAACTGAGGAAGAGAACGATGATGAACAAGTATCTGATGAATTATCTTGTTTTCTTGAGCACGAGGAAAAAGCCATTCAGCCGTTTGAAGCGGATTGAATTAGTCAACTTGGGTTCCGAATATGAAGTGAAGGAAGTCAAGATTGGGTCTCAATTGTGTCCAGAAGCTAAGAAGGGGTTGATTGATCTTCTTCGAAAGTATTATGATGTGTTTCCTTGGTCCTATCAAAATATGCCTGGTTTGGATTCTGAGATTATGGAGCATAGATTGCGTTTGAAGCCAGAATGCCCGCCAGTCAAGCAGAAGTTGAGAAGAACTCATCCTGATATGGCGGTGAAAATTAAGGAGGAAGTGCAGAAGCAGATTAATGTTGGATTCCTTGTTACCTCCGCGTATCCACAATGGGTGGCCAATATAGTGCATGTTTCTAAGAAGGACGGAAAATTCTGCATGTGTGTTGATTACAGAGATTTGAATAAATCCAGTCTGAAAGATGATTTTCCTCTGCCACACATTGATATGTTGGTAGACAATACAACTAAATTCAAAGTCTTTTCGTTTATGGATGGATTTTCCAGTTATAATCAGATCAAGATGGCACCTGAAGATATGGAGAAGACTACATTCATTACACCCTAGGGAACATTCTGTTATAGAGTGATGCCTTTCGGTTTAAAGAATGCTGGTGCAATATCCTAGAGAGTTATGACCACTCTTTTTAATGATATGATGCATAAAGAGATTGAAGTCCATGTTAACAATATGATTGCTATGTCAAGTGATGAAGAAGAACATGTTGAGCATTTGTTGAAGTTATTCCAGCATTTGAGGAAGTATAAACTCCGCTTGAATCCCAATAAGTGTACTTTTGGTGTTCGTTCTGGTAAGTTGTTAGGCTTTATTCTCAGTGAGAAAGGTCTTGAGGTTGATCCTGCCAAGGTCAAAGCAATACAAGAGATGTTTGCGCCCAAAACTAAGAAGCAATTCAGAGGTTTTCTCGGCTGCTTGAACTATATTTCAAGATTTATATCGCATATGACTGCCACATGTGCGCCAATATTCAAGCTTCTTCAAAAATATCAGTCTTGTGATTGGACCGAAGATTTCCAGAAAGCTTTTGAAAGCATCAAAGAGTATCTGCTTTAGCCTCTGATTCTGTCTCCGCCTGTTGAAGGAAGGCCTTTGATTATGTATTTGACGGTGCTGGAAGGAAGTATGGGTTCTGTACTTGGTCAGCAAGATGAATCTGGGAAGAAAGAATATGCAATTTACTACCTCAGTAAGAAGTTCATTGACTGTGAGACTCGGTATTCTATGCTTGAGAAGACATGTTACGCATTGACTTGGGCTGCTAAGCGTCTGCGCCAGTATATGTTGAATCATACTACTTGGTTGATATCCAAAATGGATCCAATCAAGTACATTTTTTAGAATCCTGCTTTAAATGGAAGGATAGCCCGTTGGCAGATGTTGTTATCTGAGTATGATATTGAATACTGATCTTAAAAAGCTACTAAAGGTAGTTTCTTGACTGACGATTTGGCTCACCAACCTATTGAAGATTACCGGTCTATGTAGTTTGATTTTCCTAACGAAGAGATTTTGTACTTGAAGATGAAAGATTGTGAGGAACCATTGCTTGAAGAAGGGCGAAAACCTGGTCCCCTTTGGGGCATCGTATTTGATGGAGTTGTTAATTCGTATGGTAATGGAATTGGAGCAGTGATTATTACTCCTCAAGGCACTCATTTTCCATTTACAGCTAGATTAACCTTCATGTGTACAAACAATATGACTGAGTATGAAGCCTGCATTATGGGGCTTGAAGAGGCCATTGATCTCAGAATAAAATATCTAGACATCTATGGAGATTCAACTTTTGTTGTGAATCAGATTAAAGGTGAGTGGGAGACGAATCAACCCGGTTTGATACCGTATAGAGATTATGCGAGGAGGATATCACCTTTCTTTACATAGGTTGAGTTTCATCATATCCTTCGAGATGAAAACCGGATGCCAGATGCTCTTGCAACTTTAGCTTATATGATTATGGTTAATTTTTGGAATGAAGTTCCTAATTTGAATGTGATGTGTCTTGATAGGCCAACTCATGTGTTTATTGTTGAAGAAGTCAAAGATGAAAAGCCATGGTATTATGATATCAAATGTTTGCTTCAAAGTCAAATTTCCCGTCTGGGGCATCTTTGAAAGATAAGAAGACTTTGAGAAGATTAGATGGCAACTTCTACCTGAATGGAGATGTGCTTTATGCAGATAAGATTCATGTTCCTCCGACACCGTTGAACGTCGTTTCCTCCCCATGGCCCTTCTCCATGTGGGGAATTGATATGATCAGTGTAAGACCCCATTTTTGACCCTAAGATCCCTCATGATATCTAATCATTTGCATTGGCTTTGGGATCACACCTTGGCATCCTCCTTACCCCTCATTCATTGGGTTTGAATTGGGAGAGATCACCAAGCATTATTTGATTGTATCATACTTTATTTTGATTTTTTTACTAACCAAAATACCAAAAATATATCTATGTGTAGCTTTGCTTCTTTTGTAGGTAGTATGTGTCCACCTGTGCCTCATCAAGCTTACAACTAGGGTTTGAGACCCTCAATGAAAGGATATCAGTCAAAGAGAGGTTCACATTGGTTCTAACAATCATATAGGGATCCCCATGTTCATTATTTGTCATTTTGATTAAGAATTCATCAAGAGTTTGAAGCTTGTTTGCCTTGGAAACCCTAATTCATCTGGGTATCTTATGTGACTTCCTCGGTAAGTTTCTTCATCAATTGGTCAAATACTTTTAGGGACACTTCATAATACATCATCTCAAGAATATATGATCCTCCATGAGTCCCAAAGATCAAGATAACTTCAAGTTTGCAAGTTGGTTCAAAGAGGTTGACTAGAGAAAGTGAACTAGTAAAAAATGGGGTTCCATAGACCCTATCGCCTACAATATTTGTCATATGAAAATGATTCCAAGAGAAAATTTACTCTTTATAACATTCCAAAAAACTTTAATGTTGACATCAAGATCTAGTTTTGCTTGTGAAGTCATTGTTTATGGTGAAAGATTATAGATCATTTCATTTGTGCCCTAGTTAGGAGGTCAACTTCCAAGGACCATAATTTGCTCAATTTTTATGATGTGAAGGCCATCCAAGCTTCATGATCAACTTAAGGATGTCTTATCCAAATTGGATGCTTTTATAAATGTCAAATTCTACTTGGAAGGGCATGTTCCAAGAGGAACAATTACAAGTCATTTTGGGCCATCACCATTGAATAAGCAATTTTCCTCAACTTCTAAAATGCATAACTTCCTCATGCCAAATCCAAATGATGTCAAATTTCTGACCAAATTAAAGAGGAATGAAAGAGATACAACTTTTATGAATAAACCATTTTTCATTTGGAGCTCATAGCAAAAGTTATTCAAGGTGGAAGAAGTGGTGAGTTGACTTTGTACTTACAAAATTTTCAACTATGTTTCATTTCTCCATATTCCACCTCAAAATTCATCATGATCCATGCCCCAAATAAAAACGTGTTTAACATCAAAGTGGTTCCCCTTGAAGTCGCCTTTCCAAATCATCTAAGATCACTTCATTTGGACAAGAATTAAGGGACTTGCGCATGGTTCCTTTGTTGGGTTTGTTTTGGAAATTTTTGAACTCAAATGATCATTTCTTTTTTCATGCTTACATGTGATGATTTCACTAACAAGTTGCCGCAACGCGAAAAACAACCGGCGGAAAAAAACACAGAGCCGCCACCGTGCGTTATTTATCCCAAAGGAGGGAAAGGAAACGCTCGAAGTAAACCTGAAAAAGGGAAAGGAATGGTCTTACGACCAGAGATTGCAAGGTACTGGAGTCGGTTACGCAAGGGGAAGGTATTAGCATCCCTCACGTCCTTCATACTCGACGGGATCCACGCTCAAAAGAATAGAAAAAGGTTGTTGATAAACTGCTCAAAGAATGCACACACACTAGAATGAACAAGTGAAAGAAGACAGAGGAAGGGGACTCGGCAGGATGTCGCATCCTGGGCCTACGTAGTTTGTCAGAAACAAACATTAGAGTCGACGTAGTTCGGGGAAATGGGGAATGGGCTCGCTAGGATATCGCATCCTATGCCTACGTATCTCATCTGGAATGAGAATCAGAGCTGTCGTAGTTCGGCTAACGCACGCTGAAACAAAACACACAACAGAGACGCTGAGACGTCAAAAGAAAAACCCAACAAGGAAACAGACTGCCAATAGCTGGACTTACATCCGACTCCAAACAAACAAACAAGAAACAGAATGCCAATAGATGGGCTTACATCCGACTCCACACAAGCAACAATCGCTAACCAGCGAACACCAAAGAAGAAAGTTATCGGATCGACAAACTAAAAGGGAGTTTGGAACTCGAGCCTAATAGCTGTCACACAAACACCAAGAAGACGTTGAGACGTCAAAGCTTAAACGCATAGACAAAAAGGGAGTCGGGAACTCGGACCTAATAGCTGTCAAGCAAAACACACACAGAAAAAGAAAAGGGTGCCCGGAGAGATCTCGCATGATCTCCTGCCTACGTATCTCATCTGGTATGAGAATCAGGGCGACGTAGTTCCCCTTAACAGGGGAGAAACTCTCCTAACCAGAGAACAAGGGAATAACGAACTAAAAGGGAGACTGACTCGAGCCTAATAGTCGTCATGCAAACAATAACCCTAGGTTGAGGTCTCTAACAAGAGTTTGACTCACACAGGAAGTGAGTCAACTCAAGTCTATCTCGACGTACGTTCAACTTCCTCGAAAGTTGATCATATGACTCCTACAGAAAAGGAAAGGAGAAGTGGAAAGCAGATAAACATATCAAAAGCAATCATCACACTCTATATACAAACAAGAGGCTCAGACAAATTGGTTGGGCTTTAGTCAAGGGGTCATATCAACCTCGACAAACAAGCCAAAACTGTAGGGGTGTCCTGAAGCTCTTAACCACTGACATTAACCGTCGGGGTGAGCAGATGAAAGGTAATGAGGGTTAGACCTCATGGCTCTTAACCCTGGCCTAGGTGAGCTCAAATCAAAGAAGACGTGGGGGTCCAGAAAGAGGGACCCTATTCCACTTGACTGACACTGTACAAGATCTTGGGTTAGGTTCAAGAGCATCAGCACGTAGTGCGAGCATAATGAACGACTCAACGACTAACATGGGACTGGCTACTAGTCCCTTCTATCTGTCAATTGCCTCTTCACGTAGGAGGACTTAACAAGTAACAGCACAAATGTAAACAAACACAGACATTGCCTCTTAAGGAGGACTTCAGCCAAACGCCTGCCAAAAAAGCGACAAGGCTTCCAGACTACATGGAGTTAGAAGACTAAACTACCTCAGTGGTGTACCAACCACACTCCAAAGAAAAAGCAAAGCAAGCTAGAAGCGACTAATGTACCTGTACAAAAGCCAAACAGTCAATATCTCAGACAGAAAAAACCAACAGACAACATACAGTGGAACCAATGCAACTGTTCACAATTCAAGTTATAAATGCAAGCACTCAAGTGAGTTTATCACATCCATTGACCTACAAGACAACAAGAGTTAGTGATCAAAGCAAATGGCATCTCATGTAACGAGATCACATCAACCATTAGTGTTAAGTGCTCAATACCTGAAATACAAAACACAATCGGTGAGTACAAACCACTAGTACAAAGACTAGGGTCAAAGGCAAATCAAAAGACCAAAACAGAAGTCAATATTCCACATGAAGCACATTTAATCAAACAAGTAGAAGGCCTCAAAAGGACCAAAGCCAAATCATAAGGCAAAGCCACCACATGAACAAGATAAGGCAAAGGCAAGCAATGTGATCAAAATTGGACATCAAGAATATAAAATCCACATTAAAACAGAAACACATCCAATGATCATGAAATTTTTTATGTGAATACAACATGTTATGGACAAGCATCATACCAAAAATTAGGTCCAGAAGCAAACAAAAGGTATATGAATGAAAATTGACAAGTACAATGCACAAAATGTT
The DNA here is from genome assembly GCF_024323335.1 of Lathyrus oleraceus. NCBI lineage: Eukaryota > Viridiplantae > Streptophyta > Magnoliopsida > Fabales > Fabaceae > Lathyrus > Lathyrus oleraceus. Next base: position 273,383,280 of record NC_066579.1, on the reverse strand, counting down.
ACACCAAATGTCACAACATATGTCCATGTGTCTAAAACAGTGGTATTAAATTGTAAAAATGCCAAACAAAAGCCAAAAGATCATGTCACATGTTAGGATTAGGCATGTCAAATTTCAAGGCAATTGGATAAAAGCATAGCATTTCACAAATCAATTAGCACAACATAGCAAATTGGCATCATGTTCAAACAATCAAGCACAATTGAAAATCCAGCAGCACAAAAATCCGGAACTTAACATCAAAAAATACTAGACATCAACACAAGCATGTGGAAAAAAGTTTGGATCAAATTGGATTATTTTTCTATTTGTTATGAATTTTTGAAGGATGCATGAAAATAATAGGAAATGACATGAAATAATGGAAAATGGTAATCAAAGGAAAATCAGAATGTGCATTCAACAGGGAATGAACCCACGCCATGAAGGTTAGTAAAGGCGCTCAAAATAAAATCAGAAAGAGCAATCACATGGAAGAATCGAACACAGGTCAAGAAGATAACAAGAGGCGCTCAAAAAGAATTAACAAAGCATGCCAAGGCAGGATTCGAACACAGGTTAAGGAGGTTCACAAAAGAAATCAAAATAAAAATCACAAAATGTGCGCCTCAGGTATCGAACCCAAGCGCCTATGGTCAAGAAGCACGCTTAAAATAAATTCACAAAACGCGCATATCCGAATTCGAACGCAATCCAGCTCGGTTCATACAAGCACAGGAAACCCTAAGAACCAGACGGCGGAGGACGGTGGAGCAACCGTCTTCTCCGACCGTCTCCGGCGGAGCTCTGCCATAAAAATTTGCAGAATCCAGCAAAATGCCTATGGTTCGAAAGGTCTTCTCACGTACATCTCAAATATGCTAATGGTTTTCTCTAATTCCTCATGGATTGCACGGATCGAAGGGAATAAAATCCTAGATCTAAACTTAAATTCAACATATCTATCTCAATTCTTAACCAAAATTTATTCTAAACACATCAGAATCATCAGCATCAAATGATCTACAGGTTTATGTACATGGATTGGCAAAAAGAGAGAGTCGAAAATCCACCTACTTGGAATGGCAGTGATGAAATCGTGTCTTTCAAGTCTTCAGAACTTCCAGATCCACTCCAGTATGATTGATTAGAAGCTTTGAGCACAAATCAGCACTTGAAACCAGCCAAATCCAGCTTAATTCCAAACTTCCATTGATGTTGCAAAGTCAAGTTGAATGTGGACCAAAAACTTGCCATTTTTTGAAACTTTCAATTACAGGTCACTTTCCATTTTTGGAAACTTTTGATTTGACTTCAAATTCTTCAAGATAGGTGTTTTTAATGACAAATGAACTTCTTTTGAACATGAATGAGGTGTCTCAACTCATCTCCCCACCTCATAGCCCTCAGCTCTTGCACAGTTGATTGTATAGGTCCTCAGATGACCTTGACATGCTCTGATCAGCTTGAACCTCCACCACTTGGTAAAATGGCTCAGAAAATGAAACCCTAGCTCACATAAGCTCAATATAATGATCATGTGATTTCCATCTCAATAGAATACCTCTTCTCCTTGAAAAGCCCTGGTTAAAAGAATGCCATTGATTAGGGTTGACCAAAGGTCAAAACCCTAATCCAAAGGAAACTGAGCATAAACAATAAAGCCCTTGAAGATGACATAACCATGATGCTGGTGACATACCCTTGTAATCAAGATAATGCTCAAGGCCTCTGAAGGATCAGGAAACCCTAATGCACTGCAAACTCTCAGATGGTTGATCATCCATTCATAGAAATCCCTTAAGCTTGAATCATGCAACTTCTCCATCTCTGAAAAGACTTTGGAGGATGATCTCTTATTTTCAGATGATATGCAAAAATGCAATGCCTAATGTCCTAAAATGAAATGCAATATGCTAAACTAGTCCCAAGAAGAGGAGGGCAAATTTTGAGGTCTGACAGCTGCCCCTATTCAATCCACTTGAACCTGTCGATATGAACAGCCTCGGCTTTCAGATGATCAGAGTGAAGAGTGGTTGAATACCAAGAACAGACGAACAATTTGCGCTCCGCTGGGGATTATTATTATTTATTTTATTTTATTTTTTTGCTTTTCTTGAACCCCACAACCTTCTGAGGATGATTTTTTTTTTGAACCTCGGTACTTCTTTGATTTTTTTTCTTTTCTTGAACCCCAAAACTAATATTTTCTCTTCCACGCGGATGATCCCTGATCACCGCATTTGAACCCCGAAAACTTCCTGTCAAACTTGCTGCCAAACAATAAACCCCGTTCTCCATTTGAACCCCAGTCGCCTGACGATAACTCGCGATCGTCGTTGTGAACCCCGTTCTCCAGAAAACACCCCGTGTCTCCCTTTCTCCATTTGAACCCCGTTCTCCAGAAAACACCCTGTGTCTCCCTTTCTCCATTTGAACCCCGCTCTCCAGAAAACACCCCGTGTCTTCCTTTCTCCATTTGAACCCCGCTCTCCAGTCTCTTGTGATAATTCCGCTGGCAACGCCAGAAATAACACCAAACACCACTCTGATGGCGATATATCAGAGGGTACACCTTCACAACCGGAAGGTAACATGTGCGCTTCTTCCTCCGAAGACACCCATAACGACTTCTCCTGGCCTCGCCAAAGTCTAAGGTGACACATGATCAGAAGACAATCCTGAGGACCTCATCCCGGATACCATCTTCAACTCCAATCTCCATTTGAACCCCGATCTCCAGAAAATGCCCAGCACTTCCTTTTCTCCATTTGAACCTCGTTCTTCGCGCTGATCGCGTAACGTTCTCTGATCTTCATTTCCATCTCCGCCCGACGGAAAATTTTCCTCCAATATCGCACTACTGGGGAACATTGTTTCTCCAACGTCACGATGCTAAACTCCCCAGAGTAACATCTTCCAACTTCCATCTCGCACGACAGAAATCTTCCTCCAATATCGCACTACTGGGGAATACCGTTGATTCAACGTCACGATGCCAAACTCCTCAGAGTAACATCTTCACCAACTTCCAGCTAGACCAATTCTCAAACGGTAACCACGGCTTGAGACTAGCTTATGCTTGCAATGTTGATGCATGAGTTTTTCTTTTTTACAGCGTAATGCTCCATAACCATGGAAATGCTACGCAATGAGTTACGCAATATGCTATGCTTTTCTAAATGATGAATGCATAAAAAGCATCCCCCTCAAGGGACTCTACTGGGGAGCTCGAGGCACTCTACTGAGGAGCTTGATACCACTCCAATCTCCACCCTGCTGGGGAATAGCACCGCTGCTGGGAAAAGAACAACCCTCACCAGGGATGACCTCCATTGGACCCGATCCGCTTGGGGACTTCGCTGGGGAAGACAGCCACCAACGCACACCTCCGTTGGGGAAACAGCAACCTTCCGACTTGCTGGGGATATAACAATCTCCACCATGCTCGGGGAAACAACAACCTTCAGGCCTGACTGCTGAAGAAACCGATCTCGAACCTGCTGGGGAGGTACGGCATATTCGACATGGAACACCTGTCGACTCGTCGAACACTGGCATCCACCATCTGACCAAAGTATCAACTTTCTATTTCAGACTTTGAAGAGTCTTCTTGATTAATCTTCAAGGATTGTCTCCATCCTTTCGCCGTCTTTACCATTCTTCTATTTCTCGTCCCTGATTGGACTCCACGAGGATCTTTTGTCAAAAGCTTCACATCACAACCTGCAAGTGAGTGAAAATATCTAACAGCACCTGCAAAAGAGATCGTTAGATAAAAACGTGCCTCAGGCGTGCCAAAATTTCAACACCTGGGTCACTCAACCTTCCGAATAATATTTCAAATTTTCAATCCTATAAACATGCATTGGAAGGGATCTCCATATCTCAAAATGTAAAGATTCTTATCAAAATAAACGGATGTTTTTGCAATCAAAGCGGTAATGAAAACAAAAACAAAATTATTTGACTGAATATGCATTTTATTGATTGAAAAGGTGGCTCGTAACTGATGGCCCTCAATTAATGAGGGAGATCTGATGACCCTCGTTTTTTCTCATTTCTATTTTAATTATGATTTTCCATTTTATTCCTTTATTTTGTTTAATTCATATTAATTTCTTCTTGAGAGTTTCCATAGGCTCCAATGGTTGAGTACCACCCATGAGAATTATTCTCATGTTCATTTAGTATTTCAACTTCCTGGATTTGTGTGTTCATTCTCTCTTACTCGAAACTTAGAGAAACTCCATAAATTATTTCAAGAATTCCCCACACTTCCTTGGTGGACTTACATGTAAAAACATAATTAAATTACTTGGAACTTAAGGCTTTGATCAAAAGATTTTTGACTTTAAAATAAAGTTTGACTTTTCTCTTAGCATCTTCAGTCCACATTCAATTTTAATTACTGCCTTATTAATAAAGGAGAGGGTATGAATAAATTGACCGTTTTTGAAAATATCCAACATTTCAAAATCAATAGCTTTGATAAAATTTTAAAATCTAGCTTTCCAAACATCAAACCACCGTCTAACAGTGGAGGTGTATCCATGAAAAGATTCATTTTAAAAACATAAGTGCTTGTAGTCATCATCTTCCTCCTAAGATAAACAATATTTAAATAGGTTTTAGGCTATGATGGCACTCTTTTGACATGAGACTCCAAACACGAGAGGGAGGTGAATTAGGTTTGGTTTGAAAAACCATTTTCAAATTGAAAACTTTAACAAAATCAGAGTTTCAAAAGTTCTTTAAAATAAAAAAAATAAAATTAGAGGAAATAAGAAAATAGAAAAGTAAAGACTTTAGGGGAGAGAGAAAAGTACCAGTGATTTATAGAGGATCGGTCTAATGAAGTTACCAATCATTCTCCCCGAGAATTTCTTGAGAGTTTCCACTATGATGGGAGCTTTTGATAGGCTTTACCCTCGAACATCATTATATGTCATACCCCAAAAATTACCCATCATTTTTCCTAAAAAAAAAAAAAAAAAAAAGAGAATTTTTTTTTTAATTAATTAATTAATTAATTAATTAATTAATTAAATAATTAAAATAAATAAATAAATAAAATATAACAAATTATTTTGGACTTGGGTCTCCCTCATTCCAAGCCCATTACCCACGAAATTAGTCTATAAATACTGAAGTTTCAGTAGGGGGAGTTGGGGACTTGGAGTTACACTGGAAGATTCACTGGAGAAAGAAGGAAGAGAAGCAAAACACTCTGAGGTTTCCTTGGAACAAAACCTTGAGGAAAAAGAAAGAAAGAGAACAGAGAAGGACGGATAGAAACTTTGGCATAGGAACCCTGCCTACCCGGAGAATTCAGAGTAAAGAAACCCTGAAGGCAGCCCATCTGCACCGAAGTCATCGCCGTCCAATTCCCGCTGCCTAACTTATTCCGATACTACAAGTGGTCAATCCCTTCAACCTTGAATTGGCAAACAGGTTTTGCGTATCTCTATTGTTTATACTTTCAATTGGCCATATCTACATATATAATGCATCATGATTAAATGTTGATATATAATTTGCTTTCGTATGGGAATTTAAATATGCCTGAATATCCTGAATGTTTGATCATGTTATTCCTGTGATAAAATGCCATAAAATTCAAAGTTCCTAACGTGGGGCTGTTTTCAAATTCAAAATCCGTGGCCGCTCGCTAGCACCTTGCTAGGCGAGCCTGGGGCGAGTATTCGCCTGGCCTTCGCTAGGCAAGGCAGAGGCGAACGAGACAGTAGCTGACTTTTCTATTCTGTTTTTTTTTATCATAGCCATGCATTATTCATCCTATCCTATTTATTGTTGTGATATTTCTCCGGTGTAATCTTCGATTGCACCCTGATTTGGTGTTCTGACATTTTTCTTTTTTTTGAGTTTCGTAAAGGTTCACATATCCCAGGAAAAGGTTATTGGCTAGGTATTCCACTTTAGTTGTGGGATACCCTTGTGGAGTTTCACCCTAAATTAATTTTTAATGTATTAATTTCTAATGTATTAATTTTTTTTAATATATTATTTTTAATAATTTTAATGTGGAGTTTCATCCTAATTATATAATTAATTGTAAAACTTTGCCTTTGAATAAGTGATCTTGGACCTCTCTTTGTTGCCTTACGATTACGATATTACGGTCATGTCCCGCGAACGTGGGGATACCCTTAGCAAAGACCCTTCGGTTAAATCATCATAAAATAAATTATAGTCCCTCGGATGTTGCCTTCGAATATACAACTTTGTCCCTCGATGACCCTCCGATGTTGCCTACGGTTAAAAGATGATAGTCCCTTCGAATGCTAAGGTATCCTCGTAACTGTTGCCTTCAATGACCAATCGATGACCCTACGATGACCCTTTTACATCCAAAGGATAAAACTACTTATTTCTCAATAATAAGGACAGTTTTACCCTCATAAGGATAGGAAATACTCATAAAGACCTTGGGTCGGTATAACTCTTAATTGCTGGCTCACAACCTAAAACATTTTTTCACACCTCACACCTTTCAAAATACCTTCAGAAAATCACCACTTGGTATACATTCATACTAGAATCATTACCGAGTTATATTTTTCTAAACAATTTTCAAAACTAAACGAGATAATCACTTTGTATACATTCATACAAGAATCATTACAAAGTTAAATTCTCTTTTCAAAACAATTTTTCTAAACAATTCACAAACACTTTTTTTTTAAAAATAATATAAGTGATCGAGCAATTAAGAGCCCATGGATAACCATGGATACAAAGGGTGCTAACACCTTCCCTTTGTATAATGTACCTCCCGAACCCAAAATCTAAATTAAGGTCTTTCCTGTTCTTTTCCACCTTTCCTTATTGGATAAAAGAAAAGTCGGTGGCGACTCTTGCTAACCGCGACATTGCGATTAAAACCACAAAAAAGTCCAGTTCACCGTATGACAGAACTGGCGACTCTGCTGGGGAAGAGAATTATTTAAAAAGAGAGGTTACCTTAAAAACAAGATCACTTATTCAATTTGTCTGATTTATTTTTAAGGGATTGCTTGGGTATGTTATGCTTGAGTGAAAGATCCTACACCCGGATCTAGTGTACCTTAGGTAAGTAGCAAGAGATCATCGCGATTGTCCGGCGTATACTGGAATGGTCAAAATGATGGCTACGGTTAATGTGGCACTTTGGATGTCCTGATGTTCCTCATGTTAGTTGAGGAAATATTTGGCATTCGCGTGGTGTCATAAAAGCATTAACCAGACCTTTAGAACCCTAATTGACTCATCCTGGCCATTAGAAAGTAGTGAGATAACTGGCTTCGGTTCCGACTGGAGTTGGTTGAGACTCGATACTACACTCTTTGAGATTGGACTTTAGGGAAGCTTCGGTCAACCACTTGGTGTTGCACTGAAGTGGACTTAAGGAAAGGTCAATGATTTGAGATCCTTCTAGAACCCGGTTACTATTCTAAGACAGGTTGAACCAACCAAACTTCAGTGGGGAGGGTATTTACCTATGGAACTCACGCAAGCCTTAAAACCTAGGAATGATTGTTGTGTGACTTGCTTGTGCTTGTTATTTATCTAACAACATGACATCATAACAACATAACATCATAACATCATGGCATTGTACTAACCATTTCAAGGATTTAGGGATTTAACTCTGCTAAAAAAAAAAACAGAAAAGACAAAAACAAAAGCAAAAACAAAAGAGAAAAGAAAAAAAAAGCTCTTTTTGTTAGTTTATGCAAAGTTAAATCCCGAAAGTCCTTGAAAACATTTCATACATTGCATTGCATCGCATAACAGGTATTCTAAAGGATCAGTGTTCTCACGATTTTCCTATCAAACAGATTCCAACAGATTCCAGCAGATTCAAACAGATTGAACAATGGCTCTCGAACAAACTGTCAAAGATCTCCAGGCCCAGAATGCTCAATTCCAGGAAATGATGCTGAGCTTATCTAAGGGGCAGGAAGAATTGAAAGCTCTTTTGATGGAGAAGAAGAAGGACCAGAAACCTGTGGGTTACATCAATCCGGGGAGAAGGCTTAAGGGACAGGTTACAGGAGTCAAGATTAGAATTCCGAAGGATTCAGAAGAAGAGACCGAGAATGATTCGGAAGATGAGAATCCTAATCTCGTCAATTCTGAGGACGACGATGAAGATTATGAACATGAACAGTACTCTCCGAAGGATGATAAGTACAAGTTGCTGGAAGAACGTATGCTAGCTATGGAGGGGCAGAAAGTGCCCGGTCTGGATTTCGAAAACTTGGGTCTGGTCTCTGATGTGGTCATTCCCCGCAAATTCAAGGTTCCCATTTTCACTAAGTATGATGGTGCCTCTTGTCCTCAGATGCATCTAAGGGCTTATGTGAGAAAGATTCAGCCGCACACTACTGATAAGAAACTGTGGATCCATTTCTTCCAAGAGAGTCTGTCTGGCACACAGTTAGAGTGGTATTATCAGCTTGAGAGCTCTAACATCCGCACATGGACTGATTTAGCAACAGCTTTCTACAAGCACTACCAGTATAATTCTGAGTTAGCGCCTACTCGGCTACAGCTACAAAATATGACTATGGGCTCTAAAGAAAGTTTCAAAGAATATGCTCAAAAGTGGAGAGATTTGGCTGGCAGAGTCAAACCCCCTATGACTGATCGAGAGTTAGTGGACATGTTCATGGGTACACTGACTGGCCCATTCTACAGCCATCTACTGGGAAGTTCCTCGTCAGGTTTCACTGAACTTATCTTGACAGGTGAACGGGTTGAAAGCGGCATTCGAAGTGGAAAGATACAGGCAGCTACTTCTGCAAGCACCAAAAAGTCCTATCAGGGAAAGAGTGAATCAAATGCTGTGTACAGTGAGAGGAAGCATAACAAGAAGAATCGTGACCATACTATTGGGGCAGTTACAATTGCCGCACCGCCATCTCAGAACTTCCAACACAGACAAGACAGGTCGAGAAGACAGCTTACCAAGATCAATATGACTTTAACCCAAGCACTGCAGAGTATGTTAAAGGCCAATTTGATTACCCTCAGAGGCCCTCCTGCAAATCCCAACACTACTTCTCCTCGTTATAATCCCAACGCCAGGTGTGCCTATCACTCCGATAGCCCCGGGCATGATACGAATGATTGCTGGTTGTTGAAGAACAAGATTCAGGATATGATCGACGCTGGAGAAATTGAATTTGATCCTCCGGCGACCCCCAATGTCATCACAGCACCTATGCCTAATCATGACCAGAATGTTAATGTTGTGGACGACAATTCTCATGTTACTGACGTTGCTGATTTAGCATCTCCTCTCCTGATCGTTAAGAAGAATTTATTGCAAGCTGGTTTATTTCCAGGTTGTGCTGAAGATTGCGATCTCTGTGTACTCCGACCCAATGATTGTTTGAAGTTGAAGAACGGCATTCAACGGCTGATGGATGATCGTACAATTCTATTTGAAAGGGTTCCTAAGGTGGACAACTCTATTGAAGAGGTATCTGTGATTGCTAGGTCCAAAGCTCCAGTGAAGATTACCGCTACTAGAGTGCCTGTGAAGATTACCGCTGAGCCCAAAGGGGCTCCCCTGATTATTACCGCACCTGGCCCCGTGCCATATTCCTCCAGCAAAGCTATTCCGTGGAACTATGGAGGCGACGTTTACATCCATGGCATAAAGCAAGTTGGTAGTTCTGCTAATCCTAATGATATTGTGGGGACTAGTAAAGTTACTCGAAGTGGAAGGATCTACTCCCCAGAAATCTCACCTCCCGCTCCCGAAATTCGAGGAAAAAGACCAGTCAATCCTCCTCAGTCAGAGACATCGGTCGAAGTTACTTCTGAAGATGTTGCCAAACAGGAAATGGAAGAGATGCTGAAAATCATCCGTAAGAGCGATTTTGATGTAGTGGAACAATTGGGGCATACTCCGTCTAAAATCTCAATGTTGTCCTTGTTATTATCCTCTGAATCCCATGCCAATGCATTGATGAAATTCTTGAAGACCGCTCATGTGCCTCAAGAAACATCCGTCGATCAATTCGAACATTATGTTGCTAATTTGACTGTTGACAATGGCCTAGGCTTTTCCGATGCTGACCTGACGCCAGCAGGAAAGAATCACAATAAAGCTCTGCATATCTCCATCGAGTGTGAGGGGATCACCCTGGCTCACGTGTTGATCGACAACGGCTCTTCCTTGAATGTGCTCCCGAAAGCTGTACTCGATAAATTTGACTACAAAGGCATTGAACTGAAACCTAGTGATGTTGTGGTGCGTGCTTACGATGGTGCGAAGAGTGTTGTCTATGGTGAAGTGGTTCTCCCTATCAAGATAGGACCTCAAGTCTTCAACACTACCTTTCACGTGATGGACATTCGTCCCGCCTACTCCTGCTTGTTGGGGCGCCCTTGGATCCATGGGGCAGGTGCGGTAGCTTCGTCGCTTCATCAAAAGCTGAAGTATCCAATAGCGGGCATGGTTGTCACTGTATGTGGAGAAGAAGAGTATATTGTCAGTAGTGTGCAAGCCTTCAAATACGTCGAGATGGATGGTGAATTCTTTGAGACTCCTTCTCAGTGATTTGAAGTGGTTCCTCCACCCAGTCCTGTCCTTAAGCCAACTCCCCTTGTGCCCAAGGTTGTTCGTGCTCCCCCTGTCATGATCTCTCTGAAAGATGCTCAAGCCGCGATTGAAAATGGTGATCGTGCTGGTTGGGGTCAACTGATCAATGTACCGTACAAGTCTGATAAAGCTGGCCTGGGGTTTAACTCTGGAAAGACAGTCAAAAATCAGATTAATGCTATGGAAGATGCTGATAGTGATTGCGACTTGGATAGCTGGATTTTCCCAACAATTGGTGACGGACTCAACAATTGGAAGACTGAAGACATTATCCCGATTTCCTTTAGTCAGGAGTAATTGTTATTGTTTATTCTAGAATTGCAAATTTTAATTTTCTTTTACAATCAAACTTCTTAAAGCATTGTGTCTATGCCCGAGGCACAATGGCTAATTTGTTAGGGGTTTGTCATTTTCATAAGCATATTCATATTCAATAGATCAATGGACTTTTTGCATTCAAATATTGCGCTCTTTATCTTTCCTGTCATTTTTCAAACAAGCTATGTTTCTTGCACACACTCACGTAACAATTTGCCAATCCATATCCACTCTGGATCCTGTTGGTAATGACTCTGCTACTGTTCATTATGACTTTGAAAATCCGATCTACCAAGCCGAGGATGGAAGCGAGGAAGATTGTGAAGTCCCTGGAGAACTTGCCCGACTACTGCAAGAAGAAAAGACTATACAGCCGCATGAGGAATCAATTGAAATTGTAAATCTGGGTACTGAAATAAACAAGAAAGAAGTCAGAGGTTTCTTGGGGCACTCGAATTACATTGCCCGATTCATTCCACACTTGACTGCTACCTGCAAACCCATCTTCAAATTACTGAGACAAAATCAAGAGATGGTATGGAATGATGAATGCCAAGAAGCTTATGACAAAATCAGGAAATATCGCCAAGAACCTCCAGTTCCGATGCCACCAGTTGAAGGAAGACCTTTAATTACGTATTTGACCGTGTTAGAAAATTCAATGAGGTGTGTTGGGGCAACATGACGAGTCTGGTCGAAAAGAGCATGCCATATACTGCCTTAGCAAAAGGTACCGACTGTGAAACAAGATACTCACAGCCCGAGAAAGCTTGCTGTGCTTTGGCCTGGGCTGCTCGCCGACTAAGACAGTATATGTTGAATCATACCACCTTATTGACTTCTAAGATGGATTCTATCAAATACCTATTTGAGAAACCTGCTGTCTCCTGAAAGAGTTATCACTGACAATGGTACTAATTTGAACAACAAGATGATTACTGAACTCTGCACGCAGTTCAAAATAAAACACCATAACTCTTCTCCGTACCGGCCAAAGATGAACGGCGCCGTGGGGACTGCTAACAATATCAAGAAGGTCATGCAAGAAATGACAGTAACATACAAAGACTGGCATGAGATGTTACCCTTTACTCTTTACGGTTATCGCACTTCAGTGCGCACTACGACAGGGGCAACTCCGTTCTCTTTAGTCTATGGAATGGAAGCCATCTTACTAGTGGAAGTTCAGATTCCCTCTCTAAGAATCATGAAAGAGGCGGGCTTAGATGAAGATGAATGGATTCAGACTCGACTCGATCAGATAAATCTGATTGATGAGAAGAGACTTGCGGCTGTTTGTCATGGGCAGATATATCAGAAATGCATGACCCAGGCATTTAACAAAAGAGTTAAGAGACAGGTGTACCAACTTGGCGACTTGGTGATCAAGCGTATCATTCTACCACAAGGTGATCCCAGAGGCAAATGGACTCCCACATACGAAGGGCCATTTGTGGTTAAGAAGGTATTCTCTGGTGGAGCCATGATACTCGCTACTATGGATGGTGAAGACTTCCCACATCCCGTTAACGCGGACATAGTTAAAAAATACTACGCATAAAAGAGACCCGCTAGATCGACGTATCTAGGCAAAAGTAAGGGCATCCCGGCGAACCAAAAGGGTTCGGGCAAAAATTAGGGATATATAAAAAAAAATGTACACCCGGCAAGTCGAAAACCTGAAAAGGCGGCTTGGGCAAAAAAGGGTATCCTGGTGGACTGAAAACCTGAAAAGGCGGTCCAGGCAAAAATTAGGGATTAAAGCGTATGACTATGTCCCGTTCTCAGTCAACTTCGAGGGACTGACCAAGCCAATCACTTCTATCCGACAGCAAGGGATGAGATGCTCGAAGACATAATGACAGTAGTAGGCTTAAAATCAATAGGACTTCTTCCACATAGCTTTCTCTTTGTTTTCGACAATTTCCTCTTACTAGGATTTCTGTCTCCTTGTACACAAATTGCCTGTTTATAGACCTTCTTTCAAAATCAATACAACCTTCTTTCAAAAGATGCTTTTGTTTTTTCTTTTTCTGTTTTGTTTGCGTAAACGTCCATTGATTTAATTTGAATTAATATGTGCATTTGAATATGATAAATGTTTACCAAAATATATGCGTAGAATAGCAATAGCAATTACTACCCGACTTCAGGATCGAGGAGAAGGTCTAACCATGCTTCCAATGAATCCGCTACCAATTCTATTCCCCCAGCAAGTCTGTTATTCCTCAGAAGAAATTAGCAGTATTCCCCGGCACAGCCAGTTACTCCCTAACAGAGGTCGGCATCATCAGACAGATTGATCATCTCATCCATCCTCAGCCAAGATCTGTGGAATATTTCTACCATCAGACAGAAATCAAGCATCCCCAGCCGAGAAAGGGTCATCGACACAAATGTCTCAAATCAGTAGATGGGGATTTATTTTCCCCAGTAGAGTCCCCAAGCAGAACTTCTCATACGCATAACTCATTCATTACATCCTTTCACAGCATACGCATGCATACAACATTCACATTTATTTTAGCATAACACGAAACATCTCATGCATCATGACATAGCATGAAGCTAACTTTTTCTTTGCAGGTTATTTATCCTCCTGATATAGTCAAAATAAAAGGTTCATTCAGACAGACACCTTTATCAATCACATTCAAGATTCAGATACATATTTCAAATACAGTTCATGGGAACATTCATTCTGACAACACTTCGATATCCTCCTAACGATGGCATCTTTAAGCCCATCCCAGACATTTATTGCAAGTACAACATATACAGGTTATCAGATACAGCCTAACGTACGGTTCGTTCTGATTCAGCCCAACATATGACTTCTTCAGCAACTCCAATACGGTCTAACGTACGACCCATTTGGACCTTCAAATCCTCAGATGCTGCCTAGCGTACGGTACATTCAGGGGTGTAGTCTAGCGTACGACTACTTTCTTTTTCAGATGCAGCCTAACGGACGGCTCATTCTACAACTCAGATACGATCTAGCGTACGATCCATTCTGAACTCCAGCAACTCCAACGCGGTCTAACGTACGACCCGTTTGGACCTTACAACCCTCAGATGCTACCTAACGTACGGTACATTTCTGAAGTGTAGTCTGGCGTACGACTACCGCTTTCATCATCAGATGCGGCCTAACAGACGACTCATTCTGCGACGGTCTAACGTACGACCCGTTCGGATGTCCATCCCCTCAGATGCTACCTAACATACGGTACATTTCTGAAGTGTAGTCTAACGTACGACTACCCCTTTCGTCATCAGATTTAGCCTAACGTACGGCTCATTCTGCAACTCAGATACGATCTAGCGTATGGTCCATTCTGACCCTTTATCCCCAACAGCATATGACACACTCCGACTCCCCAGCGAAGTCGGCAGCCTAATGGATGACTCATTATACGGTCTAACGTACGACCCAGTGTGGCACCCATGTCTTCAAATTGGCCTAATATACGGCGCGATCTGAAGCTTTCGTCATCAAACCTCCCGGATGGCATCTTTAAGCCCATCTCCATCAAGACCAACTGTCGATTCTCAAGTGCAAATTTTTGGGGCATTCTAGTGTTCAATAATCTTCCACCTCCAGACCACGAATGGCATACACGCCATCCTAACTCTCTCGGTTCAAGAATATTGAACAGGGGCAGCTGTCATACCCCAAAAATTACCCATCATTTTTCCTAAAAAAAAAAAAAAAAAAAAAAGAGAAATTTTTTTTTAATTAATTAATTAATTAATTAATTAATTAATTAATTAATTAATTAATTAATTAATTAAATAATTAAAATAAATAAATAAATAAAATATAACAAATTATTTTGGACTTGGGTCTCCCTCATTCCAAGCCCATTACCCACGAAATTAGTCTATAAATACTGAAGTTTCAGTAGGGGGAGTTGGGGACTTGGAGTTACACTGGAAGATTCACTGGAGAAAGAAGGAAGAGAAGCAAAACACTCTGAGGTTTCCTTGGAACAAAACCTTGAGGAAAAAGAAAGAAAGAGAACAGAGAAGGACGGATAGAAACTTTGGCATAGGAACCCTGCCTACCCGGAGAATTCAGAGTAAAGAAACCCTGAAGGCAGCCCATCTGCACCGAAGCCATCGCCGTCCAATTCCCGCTGCCTAACTTATTCCGATACTACAAGTGGTCAATCCCTTCAACCTTGAATTGGCAAACAGGTTTTGCGTATCTCTATTGTTTATACTTTCAATTGGCCATATCTACATATATAATGCATCATGATTAAATGTTGATATATAATTTGCTTTCGTATGGGAATTTAAATATGCCTGAATATCCTGAATGTTTGATCATGTTATTCCTGTGATAAAATGCCATAAAATTCAAAGTTCCTAACGTGGGGCTGTTTTCAAATTCAAAATCCGTGGCCGCTCGCTAGCACCTCGCTAGGCGAGCCTGGGGCGAGTATTCGCCTGGCCTTCGCTAGGCAAGGCAGAGGCGAACGAGACAGTAGCTGACTTTTCTATTCTGTTTTTTTTTATCATAGCCATGCATTATTCATCCTATCCTATTTATTGTTGTGATATTTCTCCGGTGTAATCTTCGATTGCACCCTGATTTGGTGTTCTGACATTTTTCTTTTTTTTGAGTTTCGTAAAGGTTCACATATCCCAGGAAAAGGTTATTGGCTAGGTATTCCACTTTAGTTGTGGGATACCCTTGTGGAGTTTCACCCTAAATTAATTTTTAATGTATTAATTTCTAATGTATTAATTTTTTTAATATATTATTTTTAATAATTTTAATGTGGAGTTTCATCCTAATTATATAATTAATTGTAAAACTTTGCCTTTGAATAAGTGATCTTGGACCTCTCTTTGTTGCCTTACGATTACGATATTACGGTCATGTCCCGCGAACGTGGGGATACCCTTAGCAAAGACCCTTCGGTTAAATCATCATAAAATAAATTATAGTCCCTCGGATGTTGCCTTCGAATATACAACTTTGTCCCTCGATGACCCTCCGATGTTGCCTACGGTTAAAAGATGATAGTCCCTTCGAATGCTAAGGTATCCTCGTAACTGTTGCCTTCAATGACCAATCGATGACCCTACGATGACCCTTTTACATCCAAAGGATAAAACTACTTATTTCTCAATAATAAGGACAGTTTTACCCTCATAAGGATAGGAAATACTCATAAAGACCTTGGGTCGGTATAACTCTTAATTGCTGGCTCACAACCTAAAACATTTTTTCACACCTCACACCTTTCAAAATACCTTCAGAAAATCACCACTTGGTATACATTCATACTAGAATCATTACCGAGTTATATTTTTCTAAACAATTTTCAAAACTAAACGAGATAATCACTTTGTATACACTCATACAAGAATCATTACAAAGTTAAATTCTCTTTTCAAAACAATTTTTCTAAACAATTCACAAACACTTTTTTTTTTAAAAATAATATAAGTGATCGAGCAATTAAGAGCCCATGGATAACCATGGATACAAAGGGTGCTAACACCTTCCCTTTGTATAATGTACCTCCCGAACCCAAAATCTAAATTAAGGTCTTTCCTGTTCTTTTCCACCTTTCCTTATTGGATAAAAGAAAAGTCGGTGGCGACTCTTGCTAACCGCGACATTGCGATTAAAACCACAAAAAAGTCCAGTTCACCGTATGACATTATATAAGGAGTGGAGTTTTACAAAGGATAACTTCCAAAGTAAAAATGGAGTTTTAACTATAGAGAACTCCACAACCAACTAAGAGCTTCGAACAACAAATTAAGTTGATGAATCGACGAAGAGTTCTAACTGCTTAGACCTCCCCAACCAACACGAGGTTTTAACTAGTTTACTTCAGCAAATGAAATAGAGATTTTCAATTGGTTTATCTCACAACCAAAACAAATTTTCTTCTAATGATAAATTACAATAATACCCTTATACTAGACCAAATACACCTAACAAATATAAATATTCCATAATCAAAAGCACTAAGGGAAATGTGAGAAAATAAAAAGAGAAAAAGAGAAGAGTGAGAGAAAGATATTAGAATCCAGTTTTTGGTATGTTAGAAATTAGAAATAAGTCTCTATTTATAGGGAATATATTGGTAATAAAAAGAAACTATCAATGGGCTTTTTAAAGCTAATAATCAAAAGGAAAATCCACATAATCGCTTATCAAGTTCAAAAATGGAAGGTTTTGAAAAGAGCCATTTCATAATCAACTATTAATCCTAATAGTTGATTATGAGGCATTACAAAGGAATAATCGATATGCCTGAGGGACACTCGATTATACAATACAAAAATGTTTCATTAACAACTTTTTCTTAGCCAATTGGCTTGGCACAAAAACACTTTTTTGGGTATTTTAGTATAAAAAAGATGGATGCTTTTCAAAGGTTGGATAATGTATGTGTGTGAGTTGCCTTAGTAAAATCAAGAGCTAATGTTATACCCTTAGAAACATAGATCACTCGACCCAGACTTACCGAGCTTTTACACATCTTCTCTTTCAAAACTTTAAAGCTTATGGTTCCTTGACACATTATATTTGGCTTTAGAACTATAATGGAACCTTAAATATTCTTCTAATGAGGGTTGATATAACTTATACATGATTGACATTATCATCATACAATTGCTTAATTAGATATCTTCACTAACTTTATCAAACACATCTAGCCATAAGGTGTTATCCTCCAAGGATTGCCTTTGATAACTTTATCTACAAGCACTTGATCACAACATGATCATCACTACGCTTAAGCTTTGATATCTTGATCACACCTTGATCATCTCAACCAGTGACACCTTTACCATACATTGATCTTCAAGAACCATCGCTTGATCATATCAGACCTTAATCTTTAAGTACCATCATTTGATCAGAACTTAATCTCCATATATAATTTATGAATAATTATCTTTAGGTCATTGTCAATATCAAAATAAAATGGGTTATTGGAGACTTCTTAATTGTAAGCACATAGATCTATATTAATTTTTGTTGTATTATAATTTTATCACTTTGACTTCCTCATAATAAGTCGGCCACTCTCTCCTAGGTTAAAAATCTCTTTTAATGCATAAAATTTGGACATTTGACTAAATTCAACTCAATTGACTCACATTAATAAGTTCGATGATTTGAACCAGGTGCTAATATTCAACATGATTCAAACTATGAGTTTTTTTTTATTAGAATCATGAGCTTTCATGATTTTCCATTTTTCAATTTCAGATACTTGATTCAAATAAAGGCCCATCTTATTCAAATTATGAACATTGTTTTGGAAAAATCAATGAAATACTGGAAACGTGATTTGAATCAAAGTTTAGTCTGATCTTAAACACATGACTCAAATCATGATTTCAATCACATGTTGAATATTTTTAGTTTTTGCAACTTGGTTCAAATCTTCCCATCTCTTGACTTGAAACATAATTTATGCTTTTGAATATAATCAAAATGTTATGTTTACACTATTTTTGTGCCATATCTCTAGTACGTATAGAAACCTTATTCTCTCTTCGTTTTTAATAAAATTTTGGTTTTCATCATTCACACAAAGATATCTCTTACATAAACCTTGAAGTAAAACTTTTTTAAGTCTTAATCTCTTGAGTGAGAAATGTTATTTTTAAGATACTTTTTTGAAACTTCATCTTCTACTACAAACTCTAAACACCATTGATGAGTATGATTATTGCTCAAATAAATGACAGAGTGTGAGTTATTGTCGTGAGGTTATTTATTAAAGGTTCTAATGTTTTTCTAAAGGTTTATCAAATACACAAATTGGGTTTATTGATATCTAGCAATTGAACTTCGTTGAAGAAAAATAAGAAGTCTTCTCTAAGAGGTTTTACTGTTTCTAGCATCTATAAAAAAATACAAGACTCAAACAAGGGAATCTAGTTAAAATTGAGTGAATATTAGATGAAGAGAATAAAAACATTTGATGGTTTAACATTGAAGACTAGATTAAATGCAAGCAAAAATGATGCAGTGAACCAATATAAATATCAATGTACTATCTCTATAACTTAATCTATTTAATTTATGTATACATTTTACATTCTTTAAGATTTTGTCTTTCTTTGTTTGCATGTCACTAGGTTTTTTGTTCATAGTGATTTATTGTTTAAGCATATGTATGTTTTAATCTAGTCTTCTGAATAACTCTTTTGATGATTATGCTAAAAAAAGTAATATTATAATGTTCTATTAGTTAACAAGTTACATTCAAATGTATTTGTTTTAATCTAATTATATTAACTCTCACATTGTTATTTAGTCAATTCCTCATTGTTTTGCATTCTTTAAATTTATCTAACTGTTGACCTAATTGTGTAATATTTTCTAAAACGCTCTTCAAAAAGTTTGCTCTCTACTCTATTTTCAAAATAATTTTTAAGAAGGGAAAGGTTAATTCAACCCCATCCCCAACTTCTGAACTTCAGCTCTATGTAACCAACATGTGGCATAAATAGCTGGTCTTATGATCAAGTCTCATAATTGCAAAAGTTTTGAATATGGGTAAGGAAGATACGAAAGTTGCGTATAATATACCTCTTATTTTCAATGGAGAAAATTATGTATATTAGAAAGATTGTATGTATGTGCATCCCATGTTGGTTGATAAATAACTTTAAGTTGATATTGATAATGTTCCTTTTATCACTAAATGTATTGTAGATGAAATTTCTGTTAAGAAATCCCCTAAGGATTGGAATGATGAAGGAATTGAGAAGGCTTCTTATGATTTAAAAGCGATGAATATTCTGAGATCCAACTTGAGGGCTAATATATATTTTTCAATTTCATATATTAAAATGGATAAAACAATGTAGGATTCACTTCAAGTTCTCCATGAGGGAAGAGAAAATGTTAAACAATCATAAATTAACACTTTAATAGAGGGTTATAAACTCTTTTGTGTGGATCCAAGAGAATTTGTGGATTCCATGAAATTACAATCATCAATATCATTTTGTTTTGATGTTTTGTCTATCTCCACGCATGTGAATTATTTTATTTATCATGTGCTTGTAATTCATTATTAATTCACTTTTATTCGTTCACTTCGACTATGTTTTATAATGTACCTTTGAGATCCACCTCATTCAATAAATTAGTAGTTGAATCCATGATAACGTTACTTTTTGAGCCTAGTAATTTTATTTAAGTCATGGTATAATGCGTAGCTTGAATAACAAGTTAGAATACTTGAAAGATATTGCTTGATTTAAATTGCATAAAGTGTGACTCGAATCATAACCTTGACATAAAGCTGATGTGAAGCTTGATTTGAATCGCATAAAGTGTGACTCGAATCATAACCTTACTTAAAAGATAGAGCTTTCTACTTCCTCATGTGATTCGAATCATAAGAGTGTGTGATTTGAATCACAACACTCTTTGACTCGAATCATAAGATGTGGGTGACTCTAATCATGACATCAATATCTTTCTTTCCAACCTTTGATCAAGTTATTATATCTTTGATTAAAATCATTAATTCATGGTTTGATAACATTTTATTGTCTCCTTGTTTTTCTTGCGCGTTTACCCTCTATTCTTGCCTATGATATATAGAGATTATGACAAAAAAACATGGCAACACATATCTTGTTACATAGTTGTGTTTTTTATTTGTAGTAGAACAAAAAATCAAGAGAGGAAAGTTGATCAATCATTGAATGAGTTGATCAATCTCGGGATATTCATTAAGAACCAAAAATATCTCATTTATTTTCCATGAACCTAGAGAGAACCCAAGTGTGTGTTCTTCATTGACCAACACCTATGTCCTTGTTGATACCTTGTGATTAGCCTAATAGAATGTGATCTTGTAAAAATTTATTGTGTGTGTGTCTGTGTCTGTGTGTGTGTGTGTGTGTGTGTGTGTGTGAGAGAGAGAGAGAGAGAGAGAGAGAGAGAGATTCTTCATATAGTATTCATCATGTTCAATCTTTATCCAAAAACCATTTTTATGGTTCTCCAACTCTAAATATTTAGTGTGAGAGATAGATTAAAGATACATTAGAGAATATAATGTTTTTATTTGGAGTTTTGTTGTATGTATCAGTTGGAAGAATTGTTTGTTGGGCATGGATATTGGTTGTGTCTTATCCCATGAGAGAGAATATTTTTTCTATACTTCATTAAATATTTTGGTTAAATCAAGTAAAGGTTGTAATAGAACAAAGTTAGGAGTTATCAAACAATCTTTGCTAATTACAATCGCTCAAACAAGTCTTCATCAGACTTGAGGAAAGGATGTTGTAGAATTGAAGCTTGGTGCAGATTATTATGGATAACAATATTATTGGATCAAGATCATTTGAGGATCTTGAGTGTTATCATTTGAGTATTTGCATCAACCGGAGGAATTGTCATTTCAAATATGTGTTGGCTAATGTTGTATGATTATCAGTTTTCATATTGATGATAGTTTATTGTACCAAAATAGTTATATATTAATTGTTGATATAGTATAAGACGTGAATATTTCCCCATGGTTTTAAAATAATTGAAAAGTTAAATTGGCATATTGAGGATAATTGTAGAACCAATATATATATATATATATATATATATATATATATATATATATATATATATATATATATATATATATATATATGTGTGTGTGTGTGTGTGTGTGTGTGTGTGTGTGTGTGTGTGTGTGTGTGTGTGTGTGGAGATATTTCCTCTCTCTTTATCTCTCTTTAATATGTTTTTGCATTTGTTATGTTGTTGTTGCATTGTAGAATCGTTTGTCTGTCATCTACATTAGATAATGCTTATAGAAATTTATTGTGTAAGCTTAGGTCTAAGTTGCATCAAGCCTATTTAATTATTTTTAATTCAATTACGGTCAAAATGCTTGTATGTTGAGGTTTTAAATTTCTTGAATTAAGAAACTTTGTTTATCTTGTTTGGTTATGTATTTGAAAGGATAATCCATCTAGTGATACCATTGTAATATCTTGGTTATAAATCCTCTTGACGACTTTCCAAGCTTCCATCTTATTTTGTTTTTACTTCCTCCCATAAAACTTTAATTTTGTTTCAAAAAGTTTTTAAATTGTTTTCATGGTATTGTTATTTTCAAACCCCCCCCCCCCCCCCCTCTCCACCATTTTTTATCCATATTCTTGCCCAACAATTAGCCTTAGAGTTAGGTTTTTGATCAAGTCTTACGACTTAAAAAGTTGAGGATATGGATTCTTTTCGATCCTAAAAGTTTTGTTTTTCGTGGAAGCTTTTTTGTCTAAGTGGATACTAAATATGTTTCATTGATTTTCTAATGATTTTTAATTGTCGTATGATCAATATAGAATAATAAAAGCAATCCTTTATTAGAATGATATTTGATCTTTAATTGTAATTGAGAAATTCTTTAGTTTGATTCATCCAAAACTGAACTAACAAAGATTTGAGTTTAGTGTAGGAGTAACATAAAAACTAGCATTATATCGTAAAATTTATTGTCGATGATTATTCGTAAAGCTAACAATGTATCCATTTATTTTTGATGATATTTTTCATGCATTACAAATTTTCAAAGATTTTCTTACTAATTCGAATCAAAGGTCCTTCATGATTTGAATCATAAGTCTCAATTTCCTTTGTGAAACCCACTGTTTGGTTTGATTCGAGTTAGACTTTGTTTTGATTCGAATCAATACAAGTTTTTCATTAAAGAATTTGTGCTTGATTTGAATCACAAGTATACACTTTATTTGTATCATAGAATTCAAAAACCTTTTTTATTACACGTGACCATTCAATTTCCATTCAAATTAGTTCATTTCATATTCATCTTTTTTCTCTCAACACATGTCCGTTTAGGGGTGGCAATTGGATCCATTAAAGACAAAATCCATTCAATCCATCCATCAAAAAATCCATCTACTACATAAAAATTAAGATAATGGATTGAATTAAATTCATCCATTTATAAACATGGATTATTCAATCCATCCAACACATTTTAAATGATCCAATGGATTTTTTTTATCTAATTTTGAAAAAATAAATTTTTGTAAATATCAATTTTTTTTTTTTGAAAAATAAAAAATAATTTTTTTTTCGAAAAAAAAAACATTTTTTTTTGAAAATACAAAAAATCAATTTTTTCCAAAAATTTAAAAATCATATTTTTTGAAAAATACCAAAATTTGATTTAATTTTCGAATTTTTCTTTCTACGAATATAAAAAAACTATTTTTTTCGAAAATAAAAAAAAATGATTTTTAAATTATTTTTTTCGAAAATATAAAAAAATATTTTTTTTTGAAAAAAAATGATTTTTCTTTAAAAAAAACTGTGATTGTTTTATTAAAAAAAATAAAAAATAAGTGATTTTTTTCAAAAAAAAATGGATGGATGGATTGGATTGGATATTTTTAAAAAAAATTAGTGGATTGTTAATGGACTAATGGATTGTTTTGATCCATCCATTAACGATGCAATCCATATCCATCCAATTCATCCATTTTGCCAGCCCTATGTCCATCTCACCTTTAACATTCAACCTTAAACCTCAAATCTTTATCAAAATAAGTTCTTATCAACCCAAGTTGTCAGAGAAGAAAAAGGGAAAAAGGAAAGAAATATAATGATGAAGCCACTACATCAACTTCTCAGAATCAAATGTTATCTGCAGTTTGTCACAAGGTTAGCCATTTATTACCTGAAAGCATGCTTAAGAGGTATGTTGAAAATTTTATAAACAAGCCTGTAGAAGTTGAGCACTTTGTTGATAAGTCTGCTGAATCAAAATTGAAATTGAAGTTGAATTTCTCTAAGCCATTTGAGAACCACAACCTGCAAAAGTTCATTGGACTGAATACGAAGTTTAACCCTGAACATAATAAAGTTTTTATTGCAACCTTTAGTTGTCTAGCCCGGGTCTTGAATGCAAATTTCATGATAAGGACATTAGGTTCACTCTTGTCGATTTCGAGCATCATTTTGGGCTTGATTCTAAAGGATTTACTGTTTGTATTTTAAATGCTCCTAACTTTCTCAGGAAGACTTTGTTAGGTCCATTTTTAAGTGTGTTTATACAATTTGTCTAGATATGGCTAATTTTCAAACAAGTCAAGTGATATTTGAAATGTGTATTTTTCACAAGATAATTGTGAATATTTTATACCCAAAGCCTCGTAAATGGGTCAGAGCTGATATTTTAGTTATATTTGATGTTGACTTTGTTAGGTAATGAGCAAGTAAATTGGGTTAATTTATAATGGATATGGATTCACTTAAAAATATTTGCTAAATTTATTATAATGTATTAAAATACATTTAATCATAATCAAGTTAAAAAATCAAGGCTTAATTACATTTTTTCTCTCTCATATTTTACTTGATTCACGGAATTAATCTTCATATTTTAAATATAAACTGTTTTGATCCCCCTTTGTTTTTTTTTCATTTAATATTGACAATATTTTCACATTTAAATGGTGTGCCGATTGTAAAATGTGAAAAAATGTCGTACAAAAGTGTTTTCTAGAATTCGCCAATTTTTAGCTTAACAAAATTGGAAAATTTAAAATTGTTCGAATTTAAAATAGATAAAATAATAATGTTAATCGGATAAAATAGAGGATCAAAAATCAACTATTAAAAGGTAATAACTATGAAAATATATACTTCAAACAAGTATTTTAAACTTTTAGTTTCAAAACAAATTTTAAAAACATACTTATCAAACTTGTTAAAGAGTATCTCTTATATTTTGTGATTATAATTCTTTTTAATAAATATATCTTTTATAATTTAAAATAATAACTATATAGCTATATAATATACTCTTATTTTCTAAATCAAATTAAAACACCTTTTTTTAAAATCAAGTTGATTGGCTGGTGTTACACCTTACCAATCAACAAATCAATTTAAAGTCAACTCAAACTCACTCAAACTTCATGTTCACTGCCCTTGTACATTGAGACATTTTTATCACACTTTTCTCCGTCCCCGATACGTTGAGAAACTTTCAATAATCTAAAACCAATAAACCAACAAACATTTTCTAGACAGACCACGGTTCTCTGATCCTTCAAAAAACTTGAAGGTATGTAGGTATAGAGTTGTAACACTCTAACAAGTACAATAATAAAAACCTTTTTCTTTGTCCTTCTTTTTAATCAAGCATTTTTGCTTAATGATAACTTAATCCCTTATAAATAAGTAATTGAGAATTTGACAAATAACTTGAGTAAACATCCCATAGAAAACATAACAATCCTAGAAGTAGAGGAGGGTACCATTGAGTATAATGGAAGTAAGAGGTATCTGGTACCTTCCCCTTGTTTAACCGACTTCCGAACCCTAGTGTCTTAACTTAACTTATAGTCTTAGCATACTTGCTTTGAGATTAAAAAATTTTGTCTTCCATTTTCTTAACTTGAAGACCAAGAAAGTAAGTGAGTTCTCCTACAACACTCGTCTCAAATTCAGACTTCATTTGTTGGACGAAATGTTCCACCATTGAACTCTATTAATCTTTCATACAATGCTCTTGAGATTGTTTTACACCATGAAAGGGGATTTCTTCAACTTGTACACATGGTCTGGAAAGTTAGGATCAGTAAACCTCTTTGGTTGCTCTACATAGACTTATTCATTATGATAACCATTCATGAAAATACTTTTAACATCCATTTGATATATTCTGAATTTCATCATGCGGGAAATTAGAATTAAACTAATGGACTCAAATCTAGCAACTGGAGCAAAAGTCTCATCAAAATCTACTCCTTCTATTCAAGTGTACCCTTGAGCCATTAATATTTCTTTGTTTCTTGTCACATTGCCACTTTCATCAGATCTGTTTTTGAAAATCCACTTGGTACCAATGACATTCATGTCTATTTCCTCATAGAGAGACAAGGATCCTTCAATTAAGGTCTAGTGTATATTGCTTCATATGGTTCAAGGATCTTTAAATAAAGGTCCAACGTATATTGCCTCATAGGAGGGAGAGGATCCTTCAATGAAGATCTTGCATATATTGACTCATAGGGCGAAAAGGATCCTTCAGTAAATGTCCATTGTATATTTTCTCATAGGGAAGCACGTATCCTTTAGTGAAGGTACAACGTTTATTTCCCCATAGGACGACAACGATTATTTAGTGAATATCCATCGTATATTGCCTCGTAGGGGACAAGGATCCTTGAGTGAATGTCTAACGTATATTTTCTCATAGAGAATAAAGGATCCTCCAATGAAGGTTCAACATATATTTCTTTATATAGCGACATGGATCTCTTCAATGAAGGTTCAAAGTATACTTCCTCATAGGTAGGCAAGGATCCTTTAGTGAAGGTCCAACGTATATAGCCTCAAATGAAGGCGAGGATCATTCAGTGATACTCCGATGTATATTTCCTCGTAGGGTGGAAAGGATCCTTCAGTGAAGGTCCATCGTATGTTGCCTCATAAGGCGGCGAGGATCATTCATTGATGGTCTTGTGTATATTTCCTTGTAAGTCGACAAGGATCCTTTAGTGAAGGTCTGACATATATTTTCTCATAGAGCGGTAAGGATTTTTTTGGTGAAGGTCCAACATATATTTCCTCATAGGGAGGAAAGGATCCTTTAGTGAAGGTCTAGTGTAGCATTCCAAACATTAAAGTTCAAATGGTCAAGAGGATATGAAGCCTCAATAAGAACCCCGCCCTTGCGGGGTAAAATAGTGCGGCCCAACCTTTAATACTTTTAAAACAAAATCTTTAAGAAAATACATTGGAGGTCAAGGCATTTTCCTTATTCAGGAGGAAACGTCTAGATAATTGGTTATAATAGTATCTCAGATTAATCGAGTTCCATGTTCTAGGGATTTTTCTTCCTTCTAGCTCTTTATTGTTATTGTCTTTCTTCAGTAGTTTCTAGTATATTTGATACACACCTTCTCAGTTGGGTAGAAATTATTCCTAATTGGGTAGGTGGGACCACTTGTCTGAGTACTTGGTCACCTTTATGCATCTCCCTTATTGCGTGTGTGTGTGTGTGTGCTTGCGTGTGTGTGTGTGCGTGTGTGTGTGTGTGTGCGCGCGTGTGTGCGTGTGCTTGCGTGTGTGGTGTGCGCGTGTGTGCGTGTGTGTGTGTATGTGTGTTATAAAGAGTAAGCGGTATCTAACAATACATCATTACTATATTGAACACAAGACATATAATGTGGCACCATTGTGTAGTCCAATATTAAATTCCTTGATACTTATGTATAATTCATAATTATTGAACAAGTGACTTCAAGTATAAAAGAGGAATCGAGTGTGGTATTTAAAATTTGGGATTAAATTTTAAGATTTTATAACTTAAAAACTGGATTGTGTTAGTATTCTTTAAGATTAGAGTAAAATGAGCAAGGAAAAATAAAAATAGTAAACTAAATAGAAGAAAGGTAGAGATAAGAATTTAGAGAGATGACGCCACTGATTTATCCAGGTTCGGACGAACGTTGGGCTACTCCTGCTCCCAAGAGATTTTCTAGAGATTTTGACTATAAACTTGAGCTTTTACGGGTTATGTCCACGAACCTTCGTCACAAGTTTTAGTTGGGATTTTTGACATGACAAAATCTCAGCCTAATAAAAGAGATTTTATGCCCAAAAACCTTTGATTACGAATACAACCAAACCTACGAGTTGTTAGCCAATCAAATGGGTCTAATAGCCGACATTTTCTACACGCCTCAGATGCAGGATAAACCAACCCCTCAGATATCAAATGTCAGTCAAGTCAAAACGCATGAAAATGGGATGGCCCAAGTAAACTTAGGCCAAAATCAAGTTTTTCAACCACTAGACCCCATCCAAAATAGGGAGGATGAAGAATACATAGGTCATCATAATCCTAGGCATGTAATGATTCAGAGAAATCAAGATGTTGATCAGGTTCTTCGACATGTCCAACAAGACAACTTTGAGGGACATAACAACATAGCTAACATGGTCGAACAAATTTTGGCCCAGAATGGCCTTAATGTGGGACTCCATATTCCCAATTTTATATCCCTTTTATCAGAATACATTCGACAAATTGAGCTCCCTAAGGGATGGGAAGTCCCTAAGTTTACCAAGTTTGCTTGTGACACTAATATACGGTCAAACATGTCGTTGGGTATCAAACTGAGGCTGTAGACATAGCAAACAACGAGAATTTGAAAATGAAGTATTTTCCAAATTCTTTAACAAAAAATGATTTCACTTGGCTTACCACACTCCGTACAAACGTTGAGTCAATTGGAGAGATTGTTCCGTGAATAATTTTATATGGGTGAGTCGAAGATAAGCCTTAAGGAGTTGGCTAGTATTAGGCGAAACGTTCCTGAGGAAATTGACGATTATTTGAACAGGTTCAGACTTCATAAAGAAAGGTTCTTTACACAAGTCCCTGAACACGATGTAAGACCCTAATTTTGACCCTAAGATCCCTCATGGCATCATATCATTGCTTATTGCATTTGCCTTAAGGATCATAGCATCTTGGCTCCTTAACCCTAGGGTTGGGACTTATGTGAGTTGGTTTGAGACCACCAAGCATGCTTGAATTGTATATTATTGCTCTTCTTATTTTTTGTTTACTAACCAAAAGCACAAAAATATGTCACTAACATATTTTGTTTTGAAGCTTAAGCAGTCATGTGATCCAAGGCTCTTAGGAGGCCCCTATACTCAAAAAATGGCTAGATGAAAGATGAAAGAAAGCATGACAATGGTTCCCAAAGCTCTCAATCATCATATATATCTCCCAAGTATCTCGATTTTTCAATTTGATCAAGATAAACCAAAGGGCTTGAGGATTGTTCCCCAAGGAAACCCTAATTCAACTATGCATTAATTGTGCCTTGCTCATGAAGCAACCTCAACCTATGAAAAAATTCAATCAAGGGAAGTTCTCTAATTCATCATTTTATGCATATATGAGCCTATGTGAGTATCCTCAATCATTCATTCATCAAGATTTGAAGTTTGGCTTTGAGAAGTTGATTAGTCAAATCATATAACTATTTTGAAATCTACTGAGACCTAACTTGTTATGTGTTTTTCAAATGAAGATTACCCCAAGATAAAAACTGTTCTTAGGAACCACATGAACAACTTTCATTTTCATCAAAATTTCATTTGAAACTTGGAAGGTCATCATTAATTTCAAAACATTATAGGTCATTTTGACTTAAACCCTAAATTTGGGTCAACTTCCCAAAGACCTAACTCCTTCATTTTTTATGATTTTGAGGTGAGACCAAGTGCATTGGAAATTTGAAGATGTCTACTTCAAATGTTATGTTGGACAAAATTTCATAATCCTAAAATAAACACATGTGATAATACAAAACATTATAGGTCACTTTGGACCAAATCCATTGAAATGTGAAAAAGTCCAACTTCAAGTGCCCATAATTTTCTCATTAAAAATCCAAATGATGCAAACTTTGAGTCCAAATTGATTGTCTTGAAAAGATCTATAACTCTGATGTTGGAGGTTTTTCCATTTGAGGTTTGTATCATTGAAACAGAAGGGCTTGAAGTTGGTCATTTTTGGCAAATTTTCCAAATGCATGCTTTATACCTTGAACTTCATGGCTAGTTTTCAATATTTTCCAAACTCCAAATGGATTTTTGTTCAACATAGCTTTTGTTCCTTATGTAAAGACCTTTACAACCATTACTCACATGCTTATGTTTGGATTTTCCAAATGGGATTTTCGAAGAGGAGAACATTTGTGATCAATTATGCATTTCATGTTAAACCTTCATGCACAATCCAATACCATGCAATCTGCACGTCCAATTCAACTTGGTTGATGTTCAGCATTCATTTGCAAGTGGTTTTGGGCCTCACATGCGCCTGTACAGGCCCATGCATGGAGGACCCAAGTTCATGCACACGAGTTTGCTCACCCTTGCCTTGCACTTTCATCTATAAATAGAATGCTCTCTTCACTCAAATGGTAACCTGAAGGCGCCTGAATCCCTGCTAAAATCATTCCCCACCCTCTCACCAAAGGAATTTTGAAATTTCACTTCTCTTTTCAAGCTTGAATTTCAACTTCCCTTGTTGATCTTCAGCTTCTAATTCCTAAGCCTTGCTTCATTTCACTTCAAGATCAAGCTGCAATCAAGATTTGGATTCGATTGTGCTCATAAAAGCTGCACTAAAAAGGTTTATACCATAACTGTTTTGCTTTGAATCTCCCTGAATATTGTGCATTGCTTGTGTTGGTTTGCATTTCTGAAGTCTTCATGTGAGAGGCAAGCCAATGGTGGCTTTAATTTTGTGAATTGTTAAACTTCAGATTGAACACCTAGTTTTTCAACCTCATATTTCTTCTTCCATAAGGATCTTGAGTGAAAACTAAGGTTACAGAGGTGATGTACATCACCCCAACTTTAATTTGGTGTATGGATCGCGTGTTTTAGTTGAGGTTGTAAAACCTGCAACTGGTGGCCGGACTGTGCCTTCTCACCGAAGAAGACGGTGGTTTCCACCACCGTCCTCACGCGTTTCAATTTTAGCCGTTGGATGATGATCTCCAGATTTAATCTTGGTTGTTGCTTTGTTTGACTTCATTTAAATCATGGTACTGTAGCGGGGTATTCGTTACCATTAGAGATATTGACTAAATCCAAGGTAAACCATACAAGTCGAGTCGCCACCGCACTTCTATTTATCCAAAGAAATGGTTAGAAAGCGAACAAAAACCTAAAAGTTTTATCAAATCAAAAACTAGTAAAAATGTCAGAGATCTGAGTAAGGGGGTTGGTTATGCAATGGGAAGGTTTTAAGCACCCAAAACATCCTAGGTACTCCTAGGGAGCCCTTTTCATAAGTGTTGTTCTAGTATAAAGGGTGTAGGTATATCTAAAATACTATTTACTAAAAGGAAGGTTAAAAGAAAATGACTCGCAAGGATGTCGCATCCATTGCCTACGTATCTCATCTGAGTATGAGAATCAGAGTCTTCGTAGCTCGGCTAACTATGGGTTAATGATAAGTGTGCTCAGTAAGACGTCGCGTCTTATGCCTACGTATCTCATCTGGAATGAGAATCAGAGCAAAACATAGTTCGGCTGACTACGGGAACAAGGGTCTCGATTGCAACTAGGGCAAGGGAAAGGGACGGTCTCGATCGCAACGAGGGCGAGAGAAAAGAATCGCAGCAAGGGCGAAAGCAAGCAAGGATTAGTTGTTAGTCGTCAATCAAACTCGGCAAGACATCGCGTCTCGTGCCTACGTATCTCATCTGAACATGAGAATTAGAGTTGTCGTAGTTCGGCTAACTAGGGGTTAAAGATTGCCATCTGAACATGGACTTACAAAAGAGGACATCAGCTGTGTCAAAGGAGGGTGGACAGTGTGTTCAACGTCCTAGCAGTAGGTGTCACAACTCGCTGAATCGAGTCTTAGGCAGTTACCTCTTTGCAATAGAACGGATTGACATGCCACAAGATCGGAGACGCACAGAAAGTCTAAAAGTGGGGAAGCTCTGCTCTAGAGTTGTCATGCAATATGGACCTATGTGTTAGGATTTACAAAGGGGAACATCTACCTAATGTTAGCATGCAAAGAATAGGGGAATTCTACCTATGTTATCATACAAAGGGTTCTACCTAATGGGTGCTACCTAAACGGAACAAGAGTCGACGGATCGAGCACGGAGAGGAGTTACGGATAAGGGTAGATAGCGATGCAGGAGGCAATCGACTTACAGGTAGATGGCGATGCCTGAGGCAATCGACTTACAATCGACTTCCAAGAAAAGGTCAGGTTGACCATGAGACAGTGGTCAACCTTCATCCCAAAAATCAAATGCTAACAATAATTTTAAGTCATAAAAATAAAATCAATAAAAAAAGTGTGTTAAAATGGACCATTTAGAATAAATAATTAAAATAAAATATTAATATTAAAAAAATACGAAAGTGAATATTATATAAAATTAAATAAAATGTTAAGAAAAGTGAAAAATATTTTTGGGTAATTTTATGGACGAAGGAAATATTTTAAATAAGAAAAAGAAATATGAAAATGGAAGGATTAATGGTGATGAACATGGTAAGCAAGCGTTGATATATCAAAACATGGCCATGGAAGAGATGATTACCTAATGGAAAATAGAAGTGGAATGAAATATGATATGTGATGAAGTTTTGCCTCCTTGCCACGAAATTCCAATGCTCCTTTAGGGTTAGGGTTTCAGCTTCTTAAATAGGGTGGATTAGGTGTTCTCATGGGCTTTTTAATAAGTGATTTATCCATAAGAATAAAAGTGTGAAGTGAAGTGTAAAATGTTCTTATTTTGGGCCAAACTTAAGTGAATGGATGTCCAATGCATGGCCAAAAGAGGTAAAAAAACGTGACTGGTTTGTGCAGCATGCTTAGAAAATCTGATTGGGTCAGCTAGGCCCAAAATCTGCCTAGAAAATCAAGTCATGGTGCCCACTTTAAATGAATGTATCTCTCAAACCATGGATCCAAATGAGATGATTACAAAAGGATGTGAAATAGGACATGGCAAGGTACAATTGTTGTGAAGAAAGTATTTTCAAATAATGCCTTGAAGTGCAAGAAAACTGGCCAAGAAGTCTTGACAAATTTTGAAGATTTTGGACTTAGAAATTTTTCT
This sequence comes from Lathyrus oleraceus, assembly GCF_024323335.1. Lineage (NCBI taxonomy): Eukaryota > Viridiplantae > Streptophyta > Magnoliopsida > Fabales > Fabaceae > Lathyrus > Lathyrus oleraceus. The sequence continues at coordinate 273,350,693 of NC_066579.1, read as the reverse complement.
GTGTCCTAAAAAAATGTCTCACTTTGACTAAGCATAACTTTCTCAATTCTAATCCAAATGGAGCAAACTTTATATCTCTAGAAAGCTTGGAACAAGAGGAACAACGTTCATGTTGGAGAAAGTTTCAAATGAATCATTTATCTTGATGCAAAATGGGCTTAAAATGAGTGCAACGATCATGAAAATTTGCCCTAAATGGAAAGTCAACCATTTCCAAATTAAGTAACTTTTCCAATTCTTGATTAAATGATGAATCCATGATCCAACCTTGATTGAATTTCAAATGTAGGATCCCCTAGGCATGGATTTTGAGATTCCCCTCTCAAAATGTCAGGAGTTGACTTTTTTGGCCCCACAATTGACTTTTCCCAAACTGTCTGATTCCCGATTCCATTGATCAATTGAAGCACTTCTAGCTCAAATAAAGAGCTGATTTTTTTGTATGTAGACCCTTGTGGACATATGGAGGGCCATGGAAAAGAGTTTTACCCAAAGAATCAGAAATAAACTGATTTTATACCAAACCCTAGTTTTAGGGCAAAATGATCAGGAACTGATTGCACTGATTGCCAATGGATCTTTTTGAGATAATTGTGAATCTTCCTAGGCCAAGATGCCTCTCTAATCATGACATGGATGAGTTCCTCTACTTCCAACCAAACATTGCCTGTTGCAGGTAGCCATGAAACCCTAATTTCTGATTAAATCCAGATGAACACTCTGATAGCTTTAAATTCTTCACTGATGAACTGAGGACCACAATAAGATACTTGGACCCCCCTGAGACCCTTGAGACTTGTATACTTAGAAAATGAAGTCCAATTCTCAATCTTGCTTTGTGTGGGCTCCTTCTGTTAAGGAGTGATCGATCAAAACCTGATCTCCATGTCACTAATGCAGTATGCAATGAGTATGACCTAATATGATGCTAATGAAGTGTAAAACATAATCCCATGCTTCCAGGAAAAATGAAGGGTAAATTTTGGGGTATTACAGGTACCACACCCTTTACTCATGTACATGGTAAGCGCGCGCTTGAGAGCCTTCTGATCAGCCACGTCAATTAATGAGCTCTGATCAGACGCCTGTGGTTTTTTCTAATTTCTTATTTTTTGTTTTAATTTATTTTAATCCATTTAGTTTTAAAAATTCATAACTTATTTATTTGGAATCACAACAATATGGGACCAATTGCAAAAATTTTCTCTTAAATTATAGTTTCATAAAATGATTTTTAATTATTTTTGTGATTCCATTTAATATTTTTTGTGAATTATTTCATTTCTGATTGTTTTTAACTCACTTAAAATACCATTTGATATTCAAAAATGTCAAAACTATTTTCTTAACATCTTTGGATAATGATAGGTCTATGAAAATATTCTCATCAATTTCTTAATTGATTTGAGATTTATTTGAGATTTTAGTCCAATTATGTTATTTTTCTTCATTTTTAATTGTTTAAAAATAGTTTCTGTTTTCAAAAACTGTTGAGAAATTTTGTCAAACTTAGTTTGACCTTGTTAGACTTATGATGATCCAATTGGACTTATCCAAGTTGATTTGAATTGGATTTGAAGTTTGACCTTTATTTGTTCATTTTATTTTATGTATTATTTTAATTCCAAAAAATACCAAAAATATGTTTGACCTTTCTTGACTTCTAATCTTCATTTCACTTCTGTTTACCGTTGATTGATGTTGATTCCATTCATGTTTGATCAATGTGTCTTGGTCATGTCATTTGAATTCCCATTTTGTACATTCTATCTTCATCTCCTTTCTTCATCTTTTTTCTTTTGACCAATGAGTTAATGATTTGTGGTTAGCCTTGACACATGAGGGGCTTAACCTTCTTTGATCCAAATCAAATTCATCTTGATCAAGGATCAAGTGAATTGCTTTGTGTCCAAGATAGGTTGCTTCTTGGTCAAGCATTGAACCTGAAATCCATACAAGGTCATTCTTCTTTTCTTTTGGCATGGCAAGTTGTAGGAGCTTGACTTAGTAGTCATAATCTCTAACTTGTGTTTATTTTCCTATAGTTTTATTGGTCGGCCTCAGTTAGGTGTGACTACTACATTAGTCCACTTACGATTGCTTAACATAGCGCTAAATTGCCTTATGGCACACTAACACTAACTACTAACTACTAACTTTTAATTCAAGCATTTAATTCTTGCAATTTACTTTAATGCAATTTAATTTCTTACTCATTTATTCATATTGTCTTTTCCCTTTGCTCATTTGAGCTCATGTTTATGTTTATGCCATTTGCCTTTTGCTCACTTGAGCACATTATTGTATAAATATACTATTGCCTTGTGCTTGTTTTGTTTTGTTTGTGTGAACCCAATGCAAAAGGAGAAAGGACTTAGAATTAGGACCTTACATATGCTTAATGGAGTTTCAAGAGCAACTAGGCCTCATGCCTTTAGAATGCTAAAACTATTGAAGAGAAACTAGGCTTCATGCCTTTAGAATGCTTACATCTTGATGTTGACTTGAAAGGACCCATATTCTAAACTCTCTCTTGGTCCATTTCTATTATTTCATTGTGGAACTTTTTTATTTGTTTGTTCTTGTGTGATAGGGATCCTAAACTTGAGCAATTTAGAAGGACCATTGTCATGAGCATCCAAGTTAGGAGAAATATAAGTCCAATTGGAGGATCCTAGGAGCTTTATTGAATATTTGCTTGATTGCTTGAGTTAATTGCTTATTGCTTGCTAAGTCCAAAAGAAAGGAGCAACTTGGATCATCTTTATGATCTCAAGAAAGGAACTCCAAGGGTTTTATTCTCTTCTCTCATCTTTTCATGTTTAGGACCTAGCCCTTCTCTTCTTCTCAACACTCTAATCCAAGTCAAACTTATTTTGTTCAAACATTGACATTGTTTTCAAAATTAGAAACCTAGGATCTATGCCTTTGATTTTTCAAACTCTTTTCATTTAATACTTATTTTGAATTGAATCTTAAGCCAACTTTGACTTCCTTTTGTGAATACTTCTAATTGGTAAATACAACTCACTCAAGTTTGTTTTTGTGGTTCCAATGGCCACCTTTGCCAAAGCTTTTCATAAACATTAGCTATTAGGTTTGAGTTATCATAGTGGTTGATGTAAACCTCACCTCATCCTTAGTGATTGGATTACAAGTCTTCCATACTTATTATAGGGTGGATCCCTCACTAGTGTGCTGAAGCTCTCCTCACATGGTGGATTGTTGGTTTAGGTTGAGTTTTCTCCCTTTGATAATAAAAGACCTTAAGGCTTTTGTCAAATTAATTCACCAACTTATTTTGAAATTTTTACCCCGAACTACGAGGTTTTGATCCTACCTTTGTGACGGTACATAGGCAATGGGTTTATCCATTCAAACAATAAAAATTGTAAATAACTTGTATATTCTTTTCTCATCTCCCCAATCATGTTTGCACAAATATTTTCACAAATACCAACCTACCATACAACATTTGCAAAAAGGGCTCCCTTAGAGTACTAAGGATGTTTTAGGTGCTTAAAACCTTCCCATTGCATAACCAACCCCCTTACCCAGATCTCTGACATTTTTATTAGTTTTTTATTTGATAAAACTTCTCGGTTTTTATTCGCTTTCTAACCTTTCCTTTGGATAAATAGAAATATGGTGGCGACTCGAATTGTATGATTTACTTTTGATTTAGTCAACAAATCTAAAGGTAACGAATACCCCGCTACACACGAGTTAATCGAAATGCCCGCAGGTGGCCTAGATTATTCCATTAGGAAGAAATTAAACACTCAATACCTTATTGACATGTCACAATTAGCAGATAAGGTTCTTTAGGTCGAACACTTGAAAGTTGAAAAATCCAGAAGAAATAAGTACCATAAAAAAGAGAAACTTGCATATGTGGAGACAAGTGAATATCTCTCAGATGTAGGTGATGGATGTCGAATGGAGTGAGGTCAATGTTATTGAACTTAAGTCAGAACCTCCTTACATATGTAAATTTCTTAAACCTTCGAACATGAAGAATCATGTCTTACCCAACAAAAATGATAAATTTGTCACAAAAATGTATACTTTTAATATAACAAAGTCTGGTAAATATTTGACTTTCTAGATACTGATGGGAAGATTATAATGCCTCCGGGCCTGAAAACTGCCTCATTAGAACAAAGAAAAAAGAGATATTTTTGTAAGTACCATCATTTTTTTGGTCATAAAAATTCTTAATGTTTGCTTTTCAAGGGTTTGGTGCAAAAGGCATTGAAGGAAGGAAGACTGTAATTTGGCGAGAAGCCAAAAGCGTGAATGCAAGTGGATGCTGATCCACTTCAAACTGAAGATGCTCACTATGCTGAATCTGTCGAGATCCTAATGGTGGAAGCTACTGATGACTTCGACATGGATGTCAAAAAGGCTGACCATATTTCTGCAGTTGCTGATGTAGAAATGCAACTAGTGTACCCTAAGGCTGAAGAGGAACCGGTTGACTTCTTGGAGCGCTGCAAGTTAAGTGACTCCAAAACAATGTTATGCCCCAGGTGTAGCACTTTTTTCGAAGAAGAAGCAGCAAAGAAACTAGAAGACATCGGAATGCAAGATTCCAGAATGAGCAAGGGATGAAATTAGACTACTAGGTTCACTTTTGAAAAATGGGGTGTTCCTCGCAGAAATGATGAATACATGAGGAAGTTTCGATAGCCTCACCAAAGAACCTATCGCCCTCCTGCAAATGTACCCTATGGAAAATGGGTCAAACCTCTTACCAGAAGGGAGAAAATCAGCTGAAATGGAAAGTGGTCGGCACAAAACTAGGGTTGCCAAATCGTAAGAATCCTGATGTGTCGAAGGGTCAATCACTTGTCCCTCAAAATTATAAGGGAAACAACCTTATAACACAGACGCAATGGAGGTGTCACCAAAGAAAGAAGAAGGCTGAGTGTGAAGCCTTTGAAATTAAGCGTGAAGCCCTTGTGGAGAAGTGTGATATGGTTGGGTCACACACTCTGACCTTACACAAGGAAACTGAGTGATGAAGACAAGAAAATAGCCAACCATAGACAATAAAGGGTGATGCTAACACAAGGGAGAACTCTCCTTAGTACACCCCTCAACCAGAGGAGGAAACTTCTGAGTATACTTCTCAGCCATATGGTGAAATGGTAGAGGATAATTTCGACACATAATCTGAAGATGATATGCTGATAAACTGTGGAATAGTCTCAGTTCTCCTAGAAGAATATCATTGTATGTCGGAGGTGTTAGAGACGGAGGAAGATTACATATAAGATGAAGTGGGAAATTAGATGCCACTATGTTATTATGTTATGAAAAATGGCGTTGTCGAGGAACAACAAGCCATTTTTGAGAAGCCAGACGTTGAGATGATGTATCATCTCAAACCTTTGTTTATAAGGGAGAATGTAGATAATATGGTTGTCCATAAGGTCTTTGTTGATGGGGGAGAAAATGTGAATTTGATGTTGCATTCATTGTTTAAAAAGATGAGGAAGACAAATGTTGATCGTCGACCTCACAATATGGTCATGTCAAATTATGAAGGCAAGATAAGTCACATCTTAGATGCTAGAGATGAGTTGAAACATGGTGGAATTGAAGCTACCAATTCGACCTGGTAAGAAGCCGATGAAGCAATTACCAAGAATGTTTGCACCAGAAGTTATGTCAAAGATCAAAAAGGAGATCGAAAGGTTGCTAAGGAGTATATTCATTAGAAAGGCCAGGTATGCCAGATGGTTAGAAAATATTGTGCATGTCATAAAGAAAAATGGAAACCTTAAAGCATGTGTAGATTTTAGAGATTTAAATAATGTTACACCTAAAGATTGAAGGTGGCAAGAAACACAAGAAAGGGGGGTTTGAATTAGGTTTCTAAGATCAAAACGTTTTAAACTCAACACAATAAAACAGAAAACAACGAACAAAAATAAATGACACAATTATTTTTATCCTAGTTCAGTGTTAACTAAGCTACCTCCAGTCAACCGGCCAGGGTGATTTTTCCTTATGAACAAGGACTTAATCCACTATAACCAAACTAATTATAGACACACAAAGACTATTCGTCAATGTCTTCTCGAGTAATTCTGACTAAACCCTAGTCACTAATGGAATTCAACTCAATCAATGAGTTTACAAGAATGTGTTTACAAGATTGCTTATAAGAAAGAAGACTAACACAAGCTTAGTTACAAAGAATTTATAACATAATAACAAACAAAATATCTATGTGTGTTTCTTTTCTCTATACACAGTAATATCCAATTCGACAAAAGTGTTGTGTAATAGTGTCAAGTAGCATCGTGAATTAGCAGTTTGTCTAATCTTCCAAGTCTCCTTTATATAGGCAATGAAAAGATTTGTTGGTGGGTAGAATTGGAATACCAAAATGTAGTTGTAGGCTTACATGATAGCCTGCATAATGGGAGGCAAAATGGTACAGTAGAACAATTTGTAGCCCATAAAATCAGTGTAGTGGAAGGAATATTTGATCTTGTATTGTGTATTATTTTCTTTATGCAAAACCTTTTGATCTTATCTCCTAATCTTTAGAGGCTTCTGAATAAATGATGTTGAAGCATGTTTAGAAGGATCAAGAGTCTGGTTGAAAGAATCTTCATAACCTTGGTCTTTAGAGTCTTGACACAGTTCCCCAAAACGTGGTCTTCAGAGTCTTCAGAGCTTGTTCTTCAGAGTCTTTAGAACTTGAGAGCATAAAATCTTGAAGGCTTGACATCATCTTGAGAGTCACGGTGAGAAGCTTTAGCATAAACGTTCATCAGAACCATTGTCTAAGAGCTTTCCAGAGCTTGATATCATCTTGTAAATCACTTTTGTATCTTTTCAGAGTCAAAGTATATTGAGTCCAGAATTTGAGGACATCACATGCCAAATCTTCAAAATCATAACATGTTAGCAAAAATTACAAACTAGAGAACACCATTAGGGTACAAAAATGTTCTTTAAGAAACAATGCATTGTTATCATCAAAACTAAAGGCCAGATGCAAAACCAAATCGTATTCTTACAATCTCCCCTTTTTTTATGATGACAAAACCATGTATTTTGATGAACAATGTTTACTAGGTTTAATCACATAAAAACATCAGAGTTAGGTTTGTAAGCTCCTCCTGAATTTTACACTATTAAAATTATTTTTTCAGCTTAGAATTTCAAAGTTAGGTTTGCAAGCTCCCCTTGAATTTAAGACTTAAAATAATCTTAACACATATAAAATATCCCAATAAGCATGAAAGAAATAACCTTCCAGAAGCCTAGTTACTATGAAAGAAATAACTTCCCAAAATGCAGAAGCTTGGTTATAAAATTATTTCAATTCAGAAATGACTTTTCTTTGAGTATCAGAAAATATATTTATCATCCATATGTAATAGCATGATTAGTCAGAACTTGTATATGTCTAGTTGTTATCATAACTTGTATATGCATGGTTCATAACTTTGCTTAGTTTAGAGCTTGTATGCGCCTGGTTCACTTGAACTGAGTTTATAACTTGTATATGCCTGGTTAACATGAACTTAAATCAGCTTGGTTATAGCCTTCAGCTTGGTTATGTCTTCTGATAAATGTCTTAACTCCTAAAAATCTTGGTTAACTTGAAACACTATGAACTTATTCAAAGTTACCAAAAACGTTACCAATGTCAGAAATAATATTCAAAACATGTTTGGGTGCCAGAGTCAGAACTAGGTATAACAAAAGAAATCACTTTTCTCCCTATTTTCCATTAATAAAAAAGAAAAAACAAAGAAAAAATAAAAATCAAATCGAATTTTCATTTCATTAAAAAGCAGAGATGCAAAATCTGAAATGATAAAGACTGAAACTAAGAAAGCAACAAGGTTTTAAGTAGGGGTGGTGGTCTTGAGAAGAAGGAATGAATCATCCCTTTGACCTTGGTGTTTGTTCCAACTTGAGCCTTGAATATCTCATCCCATTTGTCCAACCTTTCCTTGACCGCAGTATTCTCAGTCTTGAGCTCTTCTAAATTCTTCAGAATGACTTCTTCAGAAACCATAGTATTTTGTACTCCAAATACACTTCCAACCTCAAAAGTCTTCTCATAAGTAGAAAGAGTCAAATGTTTAGGCTGAGGAGGAGGGATCACTTCTTGTGCAGGAAGAAGAAGTGTTGGGGGAACCTTCAGAAGCAAACATTCAACAATACCTTATAATCTGGCATGGAAGTTTCCTTGAGCATCCTTCAACCATAGAAATTCTAACTCCCTAGAGCTAAAGTCAATCTGTCTTATGAAGTTGTTACACAGAGTACCCGCTTCATAGATGTTTGCATTATAAGTGCAAAGTATACTTCCTCATAAGGAGGCAAGGATCCTCCAGTGAAGGTCCAACGTATATAGCCTCAAATGAAGGCAAGGATCATGCAGTGATACTCCGGCGTATATTTCCTTGTAGGGTGGAAATGATCCTTTAGTGAAGGTCCATCATATGTTGCCTCATAAGGCAGAGAGGATCATTCATTGATGGTCTGGCGTATATTGCCTCGCAAGTCGACAAGGATCCTTTAGTGAAGGTCTAGCGTAGCATTCCAAACATTAAAGTTCAAATGATCAAGAGGATATGAAGCCTCAATAAGAACCTCGCCTTTGCAGGGTAAAATAGTACGACCCAACCTTTAATACTTTTAAAACAAAATCTTTAAGAAAATACATTGGAGGTCAAGGCATTTGCCTTATTCAGAAGGAAACATCTAGATAATGGTTATAATAGTATCTAAGATTAATCGAGTTCCATGTTCTAGGGATTTTTCTTCCTTCTAGCTCTTCGTTGTTATAGTCTTTGTTGAGTAGCTTCTAGTATATTTGATACACACCTTCTCAGTTGGGTAGAAATTATTCCTAACTGGGTAGGTGGGACCACTTGTCTGAGTGCTTGGTCACCTTTATGCATCTCCCTTGAAACTACTTTTGAATTATATCTTCTAAAAATCCTCTATTTTCAAGAGAACCATATGTCGATTATCTCCCTGGCTTTGTCGATTAGGTCACCTCCACACCTAAATTTTGCCACGTTTTCCTCTTAATTAAAATTTGCGTGCCTCCAAGTAGACATGTCAATTTTGACTAGCAACATTGCGTCAGCCCTGTAGACCATAGTAACTGATGTTTATTTGATGGTGGAGTATGGGTGGTGTGATATGGTCAAAAAACTTCAAGAAGTTGATGGACCCATGGGGCCTTGATGTCGGCTATCTTTTTCTTTATCCTGCTTAGTATAACCATATTTGATGACTTTACTTCTCCGTTAACCTGTGGTTGGATGAATGAGATGAACTTCATTTGTGTCCCCGGGTGATGGAAAAAATCTACCACAACCAAACTAGCAAAATGTGTGTTGTTATGTGATATGACGACTATGGGTAAGCTAAACCTGCATATAATTTGTTTCCAATAGAAACGTCAAAAGCTTTTTGTTTTGATTTGTATGACGACATCCACCTTTATCCATTTCATGAAATAGTCTATCCTGACATTTAGGAACAACGAGAATTTGAAAATGAATTATTTTTCGAATTCTTTAACAAAAAATGCTTTCACTTGGCTTACCACACTCCGTACAAACTTTGAATCAATTGGAGAGATCGTTCCTTGAACAATTTGTTAGACTATGGCACGGATCTAGAAGGGGGGGGGGGGGGGGGTGGAATAGATCCCAATTGAAATTTGAGTCGGCGCTACCAATTAAAAATTGGTTTTGAAAATTTGTTTTAAGTGCGGAAGCGACCGAGGAAAATATAGTCTAAAACGAACCGTTATTGGAAAACCGGATATGCGTCAAAGCCTATGGATTTGTGATAATGTAGAATAAGAATCACTACACTAGTCACACTATCAATGATTTGTTTCACTTACTAGGATTCCTAGTTCCAATGATTTAAAGAGCCAACCAAACTAGATACACAACTAAAATAATTTTGGTTTAGGCAAATTATCAAACACTTGGTGTGCAAAAACACTCCAAGTGATATTTATATTGAGTAAGAGATTTCAATTAGTCTAGTACAATATTTTGTTGTACTTTGAATTCAAAAACAGAGTTTTAACTTCTTACTCAATTAATATCAAGGTTTGATAAACGTGCTTATACAAAAATCACTTAATTTTTAAGCTAAAGACAAATATGCTGAAAAAAAGAGAAGGCAAAGATTTGATGAGGCAGTTCCCCCGTCGTCCTCGCTTCGGGGTACGTCTGCCCTCAATTCTAAAATTAGAATTGAGATGATTTAATAGATATCACCTGTTGAATTTAACCATTTATACAAGGATTGCAAAGCAAATATACAACAGAATCCTCAAGACGTTGAATGTTGCTTCCACTCCTTGTTCCTTGATTCAAGGTGAATCAATTCCTTCGATTGGTGTTGATAGACCTCCGATTCCAGCCCCTTTGTTGAATAACCCTCAGTTCTTCAAACCCTCGGCCCGGCTGATCTCAACTACAACAAATCGAACCCGAAATCTTCCCTTCAACTTCACTGAATCCGCTACTAGATTGACAAAGACTTCCTCTTCTCAATCACCTTCGCTCAGCTGAAAATTGAAGAAGAATTCGTCCAAAAACCCCCAAACACAAACCAGTCTTGGAGGACAAAACCCTAACGGTTTTATTCATGAAAAAACCCGTCACAAGCTTCAACCCGAACCGGATTCCCCAATCTCGGCTTCGAACCTTATCACCTTTAACCAATCACAAAACACTTCAAAAATGGTTGTGTGTAGTTGATGTGTTGTGAGATGTTGAAGATGAAGATGATGAATCTTGGACACCTATTTCACTTTTTCTTTTCTTTGAACACTTGAATCAATTTGACAAATGTTAGTTGATACAAATAACTAAACTTCTATTTATAGTAACAAACCAACCAACCCACTTAACAACTTTTCAAATAGAGTGGGAAATACTTAAAAACTGAATTTGCGCATGAACGGTCGACCATAGCAGGTCTACGCGTCGACTCATGGCCTGCAGTTATGGACAGACTGAAAAGCACAACAGTATGCGTCGACCATAGGTCGGCGTGCGTTGACCCGTGGGAAAGTGAAAGCTTCATGCGTCGACCCTGTGGTCGACTCAAGTCTCCATGCGCTGACCCGTGACCAATTGCACTATGTTATGCGCCGACCTGTGGTCGACTCAAGCCTCCATGCGCTGACCCGTGACCAACTGCACTATGTTATGCGCCGACCTGTGGTCGACTCAAGCCTCCATGCGCTGACCCGTGACCAACTGCACTATGTTATGCGCTGACCTGTGGTCGACTCAAACCCTGCAAATCTGCAAAAATTCAGATTTTTGTGGTTTTCATGCATTTTGTCATGACCACATTTTCTCCACATATGTTGTATGAAATATAGCAATTTAGATGAGCATAGAAAAGGATATGATAGGTGATATGTTGCATTTGTCATGACCATATTTCATCCACATATGTTGTATGAAATATAGCAGTTTAGATGAGCATAGAAAAGGATATGATAGGTGATATGTTGCATTTGTTTTGTAGAGATGGAATCGACAATGCCGATTCATCCATGGTGGTCATTTGTCATCATCGAAACCTATGATCGTATGTTGTATGACAGTTTGCCCTTACATACTCCCCCTTTCTGATGATGACAACCTGTGTGAAACCAAAGAGACAACAACATGCAATATTTACACACATTATACACACTCCCCCTTTCTTTTGTAATCTAAGGCTGTCTGCAAAACAAACTGTTAATTGTTGTGAGTATTTTGGCTTGGCTTTGGTACATGCTCTTCTCCCCCTTTGACAACATCAAAAAGAGAAAAGGAACTATTATTCAACGTAACATGATATTCAACAGGAGATAGTGAATCATATAACAATATCACACCAAATATTATTACTGAACAAATTAAAAGGAAGATAACATTAAATTGGATTTGCACAAACGAGCACAACAGAAAATTAGTTCAGTCAAACAACAAAAATTACAGATGCATATACAGTTTTATGTCCTAATGACCTCGTCCTCGACGGAAACAACCATCCGTTATTTTGTCAGCAACACACAATGAGAATGATTTGCAAGAAGGAGGTTTGCCCTTTTTATAGATGAGGATTTAGGGTTTTGGGAAGAGGAGAGGCCAAGAGACAATACACACCAGGTAGATGCAACTCACAATGTAATGGGTTGAATGCACAATTAATTCAAATTTGAAATGTAAATGCATGGGAAGTTTGAATGTTTTCTGTAGAGAAAAACTGAGTTTTCGTGCGATGCGTCGACCATACCTCTGCATGCGTCGACGTATACTGTTTGAATTTTTTTTTAAAAAGAAATTTTTTGAGGTGTGGGTCGACCATTGCCCTGTTATGGTCGACTCATACAGGCAAATTTTGCAGTTTTTCACTGTTATGCACATATGCTCACATGTTTGATGCATAAATAGAATGCCACACAACATTAAACATCCAAACAGATATGGTATATGAAATAAGACATATATATACAATATTATCATGTAATGCAACTATTTAGTCATGAAGGTTGGGAGAGAGAGAAGGGTAAAGGAACAATATCACCTCGATGCCGGAATAACTTGATGAACTATATAATTGTGCTAGCAACAACATTAACTTGTTAGAAGTACAAGATTATAGTGTTAAATGAAATAAGATAAAGCAAGCAATTTATAACGCCCGTTCAGAAATGTCGAGAATACCAAGTTCTCGGCGAATATGAAAGAAAGGCTCTGTAGCTAGCGGCTTTGTGAAAATGTCCGCTAGTTGATTTTCAGTATTAACATGTTCAAATACAACATCACCTTTCTCTACATGATCCCGAAGAAAGTGGTGTCGAATTTCGATATGTTTGGTGCGAGAATGCAACACAGGATTTTTGGTAAGATTAATGGCACTTGTATTGTCACAGGAAATGGGAATACGTTCGAGTTTGAGGTTAAAATCCAATAGTTGTTGCTTAATCCATAGGATTTGAGCACAACAACTACCGGCGACAACGTATTCCGCTTCGGCGGTTGACAAGGCAACTGAAACTTGTTTCTTGCTATGCCAACTGACCAAGGAATTTGAAAATAAGTGACAAGTGCCACTAGTGCTTTTCCTATCCAATTTGCAACCGGCAAAATCGGAATCGGAGAAACCTACCAATGAGCAATCATTACCTTTATAATACCATAGTCCTTACTTCGGAGTACCGGATAGGTATCGAAGTATTCTTTTGACAGCTTTTAGATGGGATTCCTTGGGACATGATTGATATCTTGCGCACATACACACGCTAAACATAATGTCGGGACGAGAAGCAGTAAGATAGAGAAGTGATCCAATCATACCTCTATACCGTTTTACCTCTACGTTCTTACCGTTTTCATATTTATTCAAGTTTGTACATGTTTGCATGGGGGTGTCAATGGCCTTGGCTTTTGCCATGTTAAATCTCTTGATAAGGTCCAAACAGTACTTTGTTTGACTCACGAATGTTCCTTCTTTGAGTTGTTTAATTTGCAGACCGAGAAAGTACGTGAGCTCCCCCATCATACTCATCTCGAATTCACCCTGCATAAGATCCGAAAACTCTCTCACGAGATTCATGTTAGTAGACCCAAAAATAATATCGTCTACATAAATTTGTACTAATATCAAGTGCTTTCCTTGATGTTTAATGAAGAGAGTTGTGTCAACCTTTCCTCTTGAGTAACCTTGATCGAGTAAAAATTTACTTAGTCGCTCATACCAAGCTCTAGGAGCTTCTTTGAGACCATATAAAGCCCTTTTTAGTTTATAAACATGATCAGGATACTCATGAGATTCAAAACCCAGAGGTTGTGCGACGTAGACCTCTTCATTTATGTGACAGTTAAGGAACACACTCTTAACATCCATTTGGAATAGTTTAAAGTCTTTCGCACAAGCGAAGGCAAGGAGAAGGCGTATAGCCTCGAGTCGGGCAACTGGCGCATAAGTTTCCTCATAGTCGATGCCTTCCTCTTGGTTATACCCTTGCGCGACTAAACGCGCCTTGTTACGGGTTATTACCCCGTTTTTGTCCAACTTGTTCCTAAACACCCATCGGGTGCCGATTACTCGATGACCTCGCGGAGGAGGGACAAGGTCCCAAACCTCATTTCTAGTGAACTGATTTAGTTCCTCCTGCATTGACAAAAACCAGTGTTCATCGAGTAGGGCTTCTTTAGGGTTTTTAGGTTCCATTTGAGAAACGAAAGCGAAGTGATAACAAAAATTACTTAGCTTTGATCGAGTTGTAACACCCTTTGAGATATCTCCGAGAATGTTGTCGATTGGATGGTCTTTGGGAGACTTCCAAGCTTGAGGGAGATCATCGTTTGAAGGCGGATGAGCTACCTCGGTTTCCTCATGGTGTACATCTTTATCCTCCTCAACTTTGACTTTGTCGGGTTGATCAATCCCCGGCTCGCCACCCTTGAGT